>NC_038044.1:19328893-19331393 GCF_002211085.1 Panicum hallii
TTGATGGAATGTGACATGTGCTTGAACCCAGTCCTTGAGCTTCTGAATATTTGCATCGGTAGGCTAAGGCCGGTCACCATACGACTGAGTTTGGTGAGGGAGATGGTTATATGCTGGCTTATGCGGCTTGGATTGAAACGGATCCGGTTGGCTAGTGCTGGTCACTATATGACCGAGTCTGGTGAGGGAGATGGTTATATGCTGGCTTCGGTTGGCTTGTGCGGTTCGGATTGAAACGGACTGAGCTTATGATTGGCCCGATATTGTTTGTTATCGCGCTCAGTGGTCCGTCGGTTGCCTTCCTCATAAGTAGACTCGACGTGCATTGCGCGGAGTGATGCTTTGGATGGCCTAACCTTCGTGTAGCAGCTGGCGCATGAGATGTGTTGGACCTGTGACTGCTGGGAGCCCCCCCGCCATTGTGCGGCTGACTCTCGGTGCCTGTGTCCCTTCAGTGCCGTGGGCACAATGCCTGATCCTTAACGAGTGCTTGCGTGCTGCTACCCGTTCCTTGGGAAGTTGCATTCGCTACATGTTGCCTTCGTCGTGTTCACCCTTTGGGTGCGATGCGTCGGCTTTATAGCCAATTGACGTTGCCTCGTGGTAGTGGTCTCATTGGCCAAGCCCACCAAGGCTACCTCGCTTGTGTTATTGGTCCCGGATGACGCTAACGATATAGGATGAGGCTGCTTCGGCTCCTCTTTCCTCTCAAAGTCGGAACCTCTGAATAAACGACGGTCGACCAGGTTGATGCCCAGTGTAGAAGCCGTTGTCGGCTTTTTTTGAGTACCATTCCTACATGCATAAATATTGTGAGTGGTTAATACAGGTGTTGGGGTCACTATACCAACTGGGAATGAGATTGATGGCAAATATCTCGTTAATGATGAGCAAGAGATAAAGAAGGAGATAAATCAGCGGAGGAATAAGTTCCCTCAATTTGGTGTGACTATCATGTGTGATTCTTGGACAGGTATTGCTCGCAATAGCGTAATCAATTTCTTGGTATATTGCAATGGTACGATGTACTTTTGGGAGTCTATTGATGTCACTGGAGTAATACAAGATCTTGCCTTCATACTAAAGGTATGTGCTCTAATACTATTGATATACAATTTCAAAGCGATGAATCTTTAACCCCACAACATATCAAATTGTTACAACTTGCATGAACTGAAACGGATGGTCAATGACGTTGGGGCGGAATATGTGGTTCAGATTGTGACAGATAATGGGTCCAACTTTAAGAAGGCATGCAATCTCTTGTCTAATGAGTTCAAACACATCGTGTGGCTGCCATGCCTTGCCCACACGATCAATCTGATGCTAAAAGATATGGACAAATGGAGTGATCACACGGCAATGTTTCAGAGTGCACAATACATTTGCAGTTGGTTATACAATTCTTACAGTGTGCACCATATGTTTAGGACAGCCACTGGTGGGGAGTTAGTGAAATGGAATGCAACAAGATTTGGCACTAACTACATGTTTGTTGAGAGCTTCCTCCAGAAGAAGGATAAGTTGATGGTATGGATGATGTCCCCCTGAATTCAGATCTTCCCGCCACTTCAATACCCCTGCAGCAAGTATGCATTTGATTGCATGGCGTCTCTTGAATGATGGAACAACATGCAGTCTGTTGTTGATGATGTGGAGCTGTTGACGTAAAATCAGCACCCAAGCCTGAGAGGACTCGTCGACCAAGCTCAGACCTCAAACCTTCGAAACCTAGGCATGCCAGTCAATCTGACCTATTGATTGACAAGGAATCGACAAACGTTAGATGCAAGGGTGTATTTCTGCTAGATGTCCGATATATCCCTCTGATGCGGTCGGCAAACGGCTCTGCCGATACAGAAAAATGACAAGCAAACGGCCGAGTTTGACCGAATCTATACGATCGATCGGCTAAAGTAACGATTCAGAAATAAAGCAAAGTGAAGGTCACGAATGTATAACCTAAACAGAGCTCTTTTTACGGAACTTGGAATGGATCTAGCCGGCTTTCTGATGATGAACAGTAAACCCACAATAATAGCCGATTAGGTTCGTTCCAAGCCAGATAATCGTGGTAAAGACTAAAATGAGAAGATAAACTTGCAGATCTAGCAAATACCGGTAAATTGTGAATAAATCTGGACAAGTCAACAAAGATACGCCAGATGCCAAAATCTAAGATTTACTCGATAAATTATGAATAACTCCTGAAGAAGCAACAACGATGCGTTCAGAGGCTAAAGCCTGGAGATTACTGTGGCGGAACCACTCTGAAATTGATCTAACTTAAGTGCACTGAGGACCACATGAGGTGTTCGTAACTTAAATAGGATTAAACTGGAGGTCCGTCGAGTCAAGCTCGATTAAACCATGTATTTTTGATCAAAACAACATGCGCTCACTCGAAGGTGAGTCCCAGAGATTACAATGAACCATAAACAAAGTACTGAATTTAAAGTTAAGTTATTGCAGACCCTTGTTTAAATTGTCATAAAAGAAG
>NC_038044.1:19336393-19338893 GCF_002211085.1 Panicum hallii
CGGCGAGCCCTGTGGCCGGAATTTGGCCGGACCCGAGCCCCCCCCAACCGCCGGCCATGGCCCTGGACTCAATTGCGTGAGCTGTATTCTTCCTAGGGGGTTCTCTGTAAAAACTGAGGACTAGTTTGTAATAGGAAGGGTTGTTATTTCATGTGGGTGTATTCTCTGTCTTGCGAAATTCGTAGCAATTCACAGAAAAATCCAAAAATGGCAAAATTAGTTTTGTTGGAAACTAGATTTCAAACCCTATAACTTTTGCTAATGAAGTTTAGTTTGAAACAAAATACTTTTATCTCTATTTTAAATCTAAGGTTAAAGAGTAGTTTGAACTTAACCTCTACATTTCTTGCTTGTTGCTTTTGAATTTTTGGCATGCGTGTTCTTTAAGCTATATGTAACCTTGTATTAGGATTTCAAACTCAAATTTGTTTTAAACTTAACTTCTTTTGATTCAGGCATTTCGAATTTGAAATATTAGCTAAACATGTTGTGTAACCCTTTCTAATTAAGATTTCTTGTCTTTCTCTAAAATGTTAATGATTAGTGTATAATTAAATTTCCAAAACCTTATGATCTTTTACTTAAAGTTTTGAAATTAAGTTTGGGTTTAAATTCAAATTCAAATTTAAATATTTCAGTTCTTGTTTGCAACAAATTCAGCAATATCTTTATGATTCCTTTATAACTAGTGTTTCAAACCTAAACCCTCTTTATTTTATGAGCTTTTGTGTGATAACTTGGTGAATTATAACATTTGAAATATAAGATCTTAAATTTAAACCTTAACTTACTTAATTTATTGCATCTCATATAGAATCAACGACGCTCGACGACGGGGACTACGAGTTGGTCTTAGGACAAGACCAAGGCTCTTCAGAAGACCCAGCGCAAGTCATCGAAGGACTAACTGAAGCCCCGAACCCAAGTTCGGAAACCTCTGACACTCCTGCCCCCAACCCTACTCAAGAAGGCAAGCCCCGGTGCATAACCCAGTATTTCAAAGTACTACAATACGCAATCTTATACCTTATATATCTTGCATTACGTCTAGGAGTTGAGATGAAACCCTAGTTGCATGATCTCTTAGGAATCCAATGTATTGAACCCGAGTCCTTATCGCTTAGATGCTCTGCTAATAAGGCCGGTAGAAGTCGAGTGATTTCCTGTCACTCGCGCGATATAGGAGTTGCTTGTTTACTATTCTGCAATCACTATAAGGATGACGGACAGGGTCATGTGCTGTGTCATGACCTGGAAGTTTACCCTATCTATTTTGGTAAAAGCTTTAAGGTCGAAATGTGTGGTAGTGGTGGCTAAGCGTTTGAAAGTACTAGCCACATGCCGCGAAATATGGTAAGTGGTAAGCCTAGTACCCGATTGGCCCGGCAAATGGACGCGTCTCCACCACTCGATCTTTATTTTATGTTTACACGCACCGACGTGTGGGAGTACGTTCTGCATGGCAGACAGGAATACGGGTTTTGTAGTCGCGCTACAGACGTATGTCCTGCACGAGTGATGTGCGTACGGTCCTGCAGTCGCTTGTGGTGGCCCCGATCCATAACCCGGAATATGAGGGAAACGGTTGCTTGCCCTGTTGGTATTCCGAGCGTGTGAGTTAGGTTTACCTTGCAAGGTTAAATTCGATTCGAATCGTCTGCCTCTCACGAGTATTGAGACTGCTTATCCCTTTTGCCACATCGAGTAAAAAGTGTAATTGTTGATGGAATAACCTTGTCGGATGATAATCTATATCCGGCTTGTTTAGTATAGGTGCTTACCTAGAATGGCTAATCAAGCTAGAATCTGAAAGCTAAAACTTGAAAGTAGTTTATACTCTCTGTTGCTTTTCAGCTGAAAATAAACCCAGAGCCTTTACAATGCCTTCATGAGTCTAGATACGGGCTAAAGTATACCCAAACTCGGGTAAGCCTTGCTGAGTATTAGAATACTCAGCCTTGCTAGTATCTGTTTCAGGTATAAGCTCCGAGAATCCCACGGACAACCTTGTGTGGCCAACGTCCGTTCCTTATGGCTGGTCCGTGGAGTGGGACCCGTCCCCGGCCGGTAGTGACCCTCCGGAGTGACACCAGGCCCTAGGCTAAGCTTGGTGTCCGTCTTCGCGACGTGTGTAGTCGCGCAAACTTTTCTTTCCGTTGTGAGTTTGGACAAGCTGTTACGCTTGTCAGTGTGAACACTGTTTGTATAAGTGTACTTATGTTGGAACCCGGTTTGTTATAATGTATGAATGTCTGTTAATTAAAAGTTGATGAGCTATTCTGTGATGTGAACTCGCCTTCGTGCGAGGTAAACCTGCTTCAATCCTGTTGAACCGTGGTTGTATCGGGCGAAGACCCGACAGACCAAGGGATTGTTCCATTTGAAGTGTGTTAAGCTGATCGCAGTTGTACGGTGATCATTAGCGCACTTGAGCCGGAATAATTCAGGCGGTTCTGCCACAAAGATTTCCCGAGCCGGGACGTGGCGGTTGACGGCGACG
>NC_038044.1:25027573-25193653 GCF_002211085.1 Panicum hallii
GTGCGCGAATAAGATCGCTATAGCCACAATCAACATTTCTACAAACTGCAAATCCATTCATGGAGGAAGCATTAGACAATGTGCAAATCTGATACGAGTTGGTCGAGATGTGAACATCTATGATGACTGGAACCTGGGTCACATATGTACTTCTGATCTTGAAGTTCTATTTGATGTTGTAGACACCAATGTTACGTGTGGTGCATTTGGTTTTCTGATTTTATCTTACAACTATTAATTGATATTACAGGTTTTAACTTGTATGAGATGCAAGAAATATAGAATAATTTCATATAATTAACCTTATGTTTATAACTGGTTGGTGCCTTAATATTGCTCTTCTGGTTTGTTATATATAGTAACTCCCTAAGCTGTTATGTCAAGGAATGGGCAGGTTACTTTCTCCTGGTGATGCACAAGTGCAAGTTAATATATAATTATATATTGTTATCAGCTAATTGCATATATCGATTTTTACCAATATTATTCATTAATTTGATCTCATCATGTGAGTTTTCCTAATTTGTATCTAGGCATTACCTAACTGCACATTATTCATTAATTTGATCTCAATGTGTTTATAACAATTTCAGGTTACTTGTGGTGGTGAACTTGCTGTCCTCCACGCCCTCCGAAGAATCTGCTGAAGAAGGTTTATATCTGCATTTGCTTGATCTTCTCAACTTTGATCATTAGTAGATGAGTTATATTCTTCGGTAATTGGAATACTGATAAAAGTCGAACAAACTCGAAGGTCGATGGAGGAGGTATATGAGTTATATTCTTTGGTAATTGGTGATCTAAAAGTTGTATGACATATTGTGTGTGGTCAATGCTTGATGTACGTGTAATGCTCAATGCTAATCCATGTTAGAACACCATTTCTATAATTCAAATGTCAATATGGGTACGTGGGGTTTAATGTGTTGGTTTCAGTTGATATCATCAAGCATCACGCTGCTGGAAGATCTGTTGATTTTTTATTTTTTTTTGCTTTTTTCATTTCAATATGATTACATCGGCTATTCTTTCATTTATGTGATATTGTGTCTAATTGTATTATGTGTTCCCTGTACTCTGTGTATTACTGTAATTTGTTTTCATCGCCCGTAGCAATGCACGGGTACGAACCTCGAAATGTTAAGACTGAAACCTTGCAAATATATACATTTTAAACCTTGCAAATACATACATTTTAAACCTTGCAAATACATACATTTTATTAGTACTAGAAAATACTTAATGTTTTTTTATTGTTTCGGGTAGTGGAAATGGATCCTACGGACAACCAAGACGAGTTAATGCACGAGCTCATTTGTGGTAGTACTGGGCAAATAGCTCCAGAGTTTCATGAGGACGAGAACGATGGCAGCCAATTTTTAAACTTTATCCTGGCGACCAGGAGCAAGATATTAGTGGGGAGGAAGAAGAAAATGTCGAGGAAGCCGAGGTATGAAATTTAGTGATTCTTCCAGGCATCAGGATAAACGTTTTGTCAATACCTGCCGTGACGTACACTAGTTGCTAGCAACCCGCTTGATAAATTTGCGATTCTTTCAGGCATCAGGATCGACGAGGCCTAAACGGAAACGTGGCTCCAAGAGGAAGATGGTAGGATGTACGACCATCACGGAGATCAACGAAGCAACCGGCGAGCCACTAGCCCCTGGTCAAATTAAGACGACCTTTGTAAATCAATTGGGATATCTTGTTAGGGAGAACGTCCCCATAAAGTACAAGCTTTGGAAGAGAAATAAAGTCTCTGATTGACCTGAAGATATCGTGCCAGATTCAGAGAAAGATTTGTTATGGAAAGAGGTGTCGTTGCACTTCAACTTTCCCCCAGGCAAAGCTGACAAAGTAAAGGGATGGGCATTTAAGAAGATGGCAATTAAGTTCGCCTCGTTCAAGAAAAAATTGGTGGCAAACTTTGTGAACAAGGGCCTCACACCAGATTTTGATAAAGTCTGGAAGAAGCAACGAGAGTGGTGGAATGAATTCGTGAATTACAAGCGCAGTGCTGACAGCATGGCAGCCTCGATTCAAGGCAAAATGAATGCTAGCAAAAAGACAAACTTCCATAGACTTGGGCCTGGAGGTTATAAGGTTGCTGTTCCGAAATGGGAAAAGATGGAAAATAATTTAATTGCAAAAGGAATCGTACCGCAGACCTTGAGTTGGCCCAAACGAGCAAGGTATTACTTCTATGCTCATGGAGGCACACTAAACCCCGACACTGGAATGTTTGTGACTAGCGACGTACTAAGAGAGGCTGCCCAAAAACTTGACGAGGCAATGAGGCGTACGGAAGAAGGAACCTTCCAGCCCAACAGAGAGAATGACGAGCTGACTTACGCTCTTGGGAATGCGGAACACACTGGACGGACCCGAGGCATGGGCGTAGTTCCGTGGAAATATGGCTTTTCCGGAGATCTCGAAACCTACCGAAGCCGATGCAGAAGCAAGGCAGTAGTGGCAGAGAAGATCTGTAACCTAGAAAACCGGATAATGTCACTTGAGGCAGCAGTTGGGCAACGCTCGGATCAACCAGCTGCCAATGTGGAGTTCAGCACCCCTTCCCAGCGTCGTAGCAGTGTTGCTTCCACAGAGCACCCTGCTTTGGGTGCCGACAGGACGAGGGACCCCATCGACGACATTACCGTTAGGACCCAGTGTGAGCTTCTGGTTCTTTATGGGAAAAAGCTCAAAGTTTGTGCTGAGGGTTATGCGGAAGTCCAAGAAGAAGGCAGGACAATACATTGCCAGCCAATTCCTGAAGGATTCGCCAGAGTCTTTGTTGACCGAATTACTGAAGAACGCTGGGAAGACTTGGACCTCCCGATCCCTATAAGTCCTGAAGAAACAGAACTACAACATGCCGTACACACATGGATTGCGTGGCCAAAGCGCGACATAAGATTGGTGCAAGCAGCCACAGATTCCGCTCGGTGCTCAAGGCAAAGATCACCAACGCCACCTGATGTCAGGAATCCTAGTGTTGGCCCACCTTCTCCACCGCCTGCACGGGACCCCAGCATGGATCCGCCATCACCAGCCGCACAAAGCGA
This sequence comes from Panicum hallii, assembly GCF_002211085.1. Lineage (NCBI taxonomy): Eukaryota > Viridiplantae > Streptophyta > Magnoliopsida > Poales > Poaceae > Panicum > Panicum hallii. The sequence continues at coordinate 25,030,642 of NC_038044.1, forward strand.
GCCAATTTCGGCATCATCACCAGCCGCACAACAGAATCAGAGTCAGCGACAGAAGGCATACACGGTACCTTCGGTCCAGCCATCTCATAAGCAGCAAAGAAAGAAGAAAGCGAAGGCTCCAGAAGAGAAAGAGGCAGAAGAATCGTTTCAAACCTTCTTGCTGAAGCGCAAGCTACTGAGGGAGGCTGCGAACAAGAAGCCAGAAATAGATCCGGTTGCGAAGGCACACTTCGTTAAACACTTCATTAAAGATCCCACCAAGGAGAAAGAAAGGGAGTCGGATTATGATCGGCAGATCAGAAAGTGCTACAACAACCCCAAGAATCGACGGATCAATGCAAAGACCGTTCCCCAGCTCGGAGAGCAGTCCAAACAATCGATCGCTTCGTTGATAGTGCCGCGTGAAGAATGTCCTGATGAATCAAGAGATCCGTTGACCATGGCTGGGATGATATTGCAAACTGATCTAACAAGGGCTCAATTGCTTGGGGAGGCCCTACAGGATGCCCGCGGCAGGAAAAAGTTTGTACTTGGTGAACCTTTGATATGGCCAGAGTTATTACCATTCCTACCAACGAGAATGGCCGAGTTACACAAATGGTATGCCGTGCAATCTAAAGCTAATCAATTAGAGATGTTCCCAGCCCGGATTAAAGATGAGCATTTCTGGCGGGGGGCAGGTGAAGTATATATCGAGTTTGAAGCACTTTACGATTTATACCATCAAGATGCCCTTGACAAGTCCCTCCTGAGTGTATGGTGCATGTGAGTATTGTCTCTCGTTTCATTATTTTTAGCCTTGTGTGTTGACTGATCCCCGTTTTTCTTGTGTCCCGTAGGTCAAAACTTCAAATTTGCCGAAAAAAGAACTTCCATAACGTCGGGTTCTTCGACCCCGATATTATACACGAGAAAACGGTAGAGCAAAACCCTGAAGAAATAGTCAATATTATATACAGGGGGTTGCGTAAGAATAGCATGTGTCCCTTCATTCTCTTGCCATACAACCATCAGTGAGTCATTCTTTGTTAGCCTCTTGTTTTCAATCCCTTCGTATTAATAATACTATTTAATAACTATTTTAATCAACATTAATTGGTTATGCGTATGTATATGCACAGCTTTCATTGGATATTGCTTTGTATTCGGATTGAGGAGCACAAGGTCTTGGTGTACGACTCGTTAAGGCAAGATAAATCAAAGTACCAAGATCTCATCGAGGTGGTAAATAATGCATGGCATCGCTACCTCCGCAAACACATAGGCTTGCCCATAGGTGAAATCGAGCCTCTTTGTTGGGTGACTGATTTTCCGGTATGAATATACTCTCGCTACTAATGTCATTCGTAATAAACATCAGAAAAATTCTATATCTTAACCCACATTTGTCCATAGTGTTGGAGACAGGGACAAGGAAACAACTTATGTGGATACTACGTATGCGAGTGGATCAACACTTTTGCAAGTGAAAAAGGGCAAATGACAGTGGAGGCATTCAATGTACGTGAGCACAATCACATCTGCTCATCATTTTAATTCATTATCTTTTATTCTCATGTTTTTTCGAAAAATGTGACAGCATTGGCGGATGAAAGAAGAACTCATCGAAATGGCTCGGATCAGGGCAATTCAAGAAGCAATATGCGGATTCCTGCTCGATGAAGTCATAAATCCTAAGGGCGAATTTTATGGCGATGTCCGTACAAGCGTCGCCGAAAAAGATCCGACGACGGGGAATTTAATAAATTACTATAGTTGATGTTCTTACTAATTTGTAATATCTCAAGTACTTTTAAACTCCTAAGTGTTCCATACATGATGAATATATATATATAATATTAGTGTAATATGCTGTCCTAATATTACTGTGCAATGCAAAAAGTACGATTACGTAGTCGCATACGGTACAAATACGCATAGCCATACGTATAATGGAACGAAAAACGAAAAACAAAAGGTAAGAACATCAACCCTAAACCCTAAACCCTATACGTATAAAAACGAAAAACAAAAGGTAAATAAAAAAAAGATTTAGTGCCGGCCAGTAATACCAGCCGGCACTAACCTTGCTACCAGGAGCCGGGCAGGGTCGGGCAAGTTAGTGCCGGCTGGAGTAACAGACCGGCACTAACACGCGCCAGTTAGTGCCGGTCAATAAAGCCGGCACTAACGGCTGTCACGTTAGTGCCGGCCATTTAGTGCCGGTCACAGGGACCGGCACTAAATCTCCCTGTGACCGGCACTGATGTGCCTTTCTCCGGCAGTGTATGGTCTAAGTTGTATTAATGCTGCTGCATGGAGTACAGTTTGCCCCCAAGAAGTAGAAGGTACACTACCAGAAAATTGAAATTTCATGACGGTGCCTTATTTTCGTGAGAGGCATGACCAAACCGTCACAAAATTAATTATTTTCGATGAAGGTGATTCAAAACCCATCACGAAATTGTATTTCGTGAAGGTGCGATACACACCGCCATGAAAATTTACTGTTTTCATGATGTAGTTGTGCAAACCGTCATGAAAATTAGATGTTCCCATCATGAAAAAAGTTTTAACGCCCCAAATCTGTTTACGCGCCAGAATTTTGTTCTTGGCGTCATATTTTTTCGGTTCACACTCCTCTTCATTCGTACGCGCGTTCACCCAGCAGGCCAAGATCCCACTGTCAGCTCCCTAAAAAAAAATTCCACTGTAGCAATAGGTGGGCTGGCTCATGAGAATGGTAAAAGCCTCGACCTTCCCCGTGCACTACCCAAACCCAAGCCACCCGCACACTTCCCAAACCATGCATCCGCTTCATAAGAAAAAACGGCCACCGCTCCCTTCTGCATCTCGCACGCCGCCCCTTCTGCATCTCGCACGTGGCCGCCGCGCCCGGCCTACTCGTGACAGCGGCCGCCGCCGGCGGTGCTCATCTTCCTCACCCCCGCTCCCGAGGACACCTCCAGCCGCGCCCCCTCTCCTCAAAGCACCCGCGCCTGCGCTCCCCTTCGTCGCTCCCGCCCCGCCCAAGGCCGCCGCCCGCGACTACCTGCAGCTGCCTGCGTCGCCCTTCCTCGCGCCACCCAACGTACTGGAGCAGCCGTGACGCCGACATTGGACCGGAGGAGCACGTGACACCAACGCTAGACGAGAGGAGTGCGTGACGCCGACGCTGGAGTGGAGGAGGACCTGCTGCAACGATCCCTCTGCCACACCAACACCATAGCCATCAGCTTCCTTCAATCTACTGAGAGGTAATCTCTATTCATTTTCTTGAGAAATTGTTGTATGTTGTGCTCTATCATTGAATGCATATCGTGGAAATTGAATTTTCTTTGAATACTGTTTGTAGTAGGTTGATACTTGGGTCAAATTATTATGATTCTAAATATGTTATCTTTTTAAATTAGAATAAAATAATGCAAGATCGTGAGTGGATGTACACTGGTTGGTCTCGGACGCAAGCTCCCTCTAATGACTGGATTGAAAATACTAACAGATTCTTGCATCATGCCTTCTCTATGCCTAATGTAGTTGAAGATGGAACCATTAAGTGTCCTTGCACTAAGTGTCGGAACTGTGTTAGGAATAAAAGGCTGACAGAAGAGATGCACTTGTGTAGATTTGGGTTTAAGGATGACTATAGAACATGGACAGCACATGGTGAGGGACTTATTGATAGTTCAATTGAAGATGGACATGGTGAGGGATTTGGAGAAACCGGCCGCATGGATGAAATGTTATTTAAACTAGCTGGTGAGCATCCACCGCCAACTGATGAGGAGCCAGCAGCATATGCCCGAGCTTTTTATAGGATGGTTGAGAGTGCTGATCAGTCGGTCCATGAGAACACAACACACTCATCTCTTTCTGCCATAGCACGTCTGTTAGCTCTGAAATCTCAGTACAACATGTTGATTGCACACTTTGAAGCTAACTTGGAATTAATCCATGAACTTTTGCCACCAGAATCTAAGTTGCCCAAGGATTTCTACCAGTCTAAGAAATTATCCGGATTAAAAAATGTGGATAGCACTAGAAAAAGTGCTCCAATCCCTAGCCGAAAAGCACAAAAGCGCTTGGTATGTATGCCATGCTTAACATTTTGAGATGAACTTTTTCCAGTCATGCTTAGCACTCTGGTATTTTATTTTAGGATGAGTACAATGTAAGAGCAATGCTTACTGAGAATTCAAAGGAATTAGACGCACACACACTGTATCACATGGAAGGTGGTTTGGTCCATGGTCATGTACCAATAGCCGATGGTGCTGTGGATAAGGAAAGGGTTATAGCAGTTGCAAAATCCAATAATCTACGTCCAACCAATACTGCTTCTTATCGAACTGTAGTAGATGAAAATGATGAGTTGAAGGAGATGAATGAAGAGTTGAGGGAGACGAATCAGGATCTGAAGCAAAACAATGGCAATTGAAGGAGAAAAATGAGATACTCACTGAGTAAAACAGTGTTAACCGAGAGCTGATCATGGTAAGATTTGTCCCTTTGCTCATAGCAATGTATTGATTTTGTGCATGTATCTTGATCAGCTACTTACCTTATCAATTGCAGAGGTTCTATGCAGATTTTGGCAAGGTGTTACCTGCTGATTTGGTAAACCGTTTAGTAAATATTGATGCCCATCGTCAACAGGTAAACACAACACAATTAACTAAATATGTTGCTGGCTAAATGTAGGCAGCAAGGTCTTATGCTCTCCCCCTTCTATTTCTGAGTATAGAATATCTGAAATAATGGTAGAATATGAGCACACATGTTTGTTGCTAGATCAGATTTTTTTAGTGGACACAACTTTCCAACATGTGTATGTTTTTCAGGTTACCGCATCTTCACATGTTGGCGCTAGCCTGGAAGATATGCAAAGCAATGGCAATGAAATGAATAGCGACGAAGACGATGACTACATTATGGATGATGAAGATGGCTCTGATGATGACAATGACTTGGAAGACACAGATGAAGATGATGGCTATGGTAACAATGGTGGTCATATTATTCCTTGAACATATACATTGGGCATATTCATTGGGCATGATGTAGAATCCTGCAATTCAAACCAAATGTTTGAATAATTTGGAACGAGTTGCATCAAAGTAGAAACATACATGTGTAACAATCCACTTACATTCCAGAAGTTTCTCAGGCACTTGAAATAACGCGGGCCAAGGTTCTTAAGGGAGTACCTGGTCGTCTGTGCAAACAACCTCACGTCCTTGGCTCCTTGCAGTGGGGGCAAATGATCAAGGGCAACCTGGTTAACTCATCAACTACGGGCGCTGGCTCAACAGCGGCTGCGGTGGTGGCGCAAGAACAAGCGTGCTTGTTCTCGCCTAAACCTAGGCGCATCAATCCCTTGAGTGCGGGCGGCCGAGTATTATGATGCCTGAGACATCGACGCGAGAATGGGTGGGCGGCGGTGGTGGAAAAGGGCTGGCGGCGATGACGGCAGCAAGATGCGGTCAGAGAGAAGGGGAGGACTCACCCGAGTCCGTCCAGTCTCCTATTACGATAAGGCAGGGGCAAATGTGTCAGTTCAGGTGGCAAGAAATAAGAAAAGGAAAAGAAAAGATGAAAAATGGAGAGAAACACCTAGATTGAAGAAATTCGTGGGTTTGGTGTCTAATTTTGAAGGATAGTCGAATTGAGTGTCAAAAATAGTGAGGCGCTCGAATTGAGGGTCAAATATCAAAATTTCTCGTTAATTGCACCACTCAAATAGTGGTTAAAAATTAAATATCCTTCTACCAGTTGGTGGTGGTGTACATCCGCCGCAGGAGGTGGCTATCCAACTCCAAAAAATTAAATATCCTTCTACCAGTTGGTGGCGGTGTACATCCGCCGCGGGAGGTGGCTATCCAACTCCAAGAATATATCGAGTGTTACCATCTATTCAGATGTTATCGAATTACCAAACACGATATCATCTAAACGGTGCATTGAAAATTCATTTAAAAATATGAATGGACAGAGCATGCAAATATCTATCGTCATGCAAAATTTGAGGTTGAACAAAAACTTGTGTAAGAAGAAGAAAAAAGAAAAAAATCAGAGCTTGAATAGTTACGGGTTCAACTGTTCACGGATGATCCGCAACTATTGGAGTGTTGATTTCTCTTTTTTATTTCTTGTTGCATAATTTTTGTTCAACCTCAAACATAAGATGGTAGATATTTATATGCTCTATCCATTCATATTTTTAAATAAATTTTTGATGCACTGATTTAAATATTGTCTTGTTTGATAATACGATAATATCTGCAGATATGAAAATACTATATTAGAGAGGTAGAAATACCGCCCAACTCCACCCCCGTCTCCACGAAGCGAGAAGCGAGAACCGTTGGGCGTTCCGGTCCGTCATCCACTCCCCCCGTCCCCAAATCCAAACATTCTCTCTTCTTCCCCTCCGCCCCCGGTCGCCATCGCCGATCCACCATCCCTTCCTTGGCTTGGGCCACGTCTCCCCTTCTCCTCCCCACACATCAACAACCAAGCCTCCAAATCCTCCGCCGCACTCCCATGCCCTCCTCCCAACCCTAGCCCCACCGCACCCCCACTCCAATCCATGGCGCTCTCTTCCCACGCCACCGCCGCGGCCGTCGCCACCTTCCCACAGTCCACCCGCTCCTCCTCCTCCTCGCGCCGCCTCCCCGGGTCCTCCGTCTCCCCGCGTCCCCCGCCGCCCCCGCGCTCCCTGCGCCTCGACCACGCTGCGCCGCCCCTCTCCGCCGCGGCCCCCGACGGGCTCCTCGCCGCCGCCATCGAGCACCTGGAGCGCGAGCCGGCCTCCGCGGCCGCCGACGAGGCCCCGCTGGCCGCTCTGTCGCCGCGGGAGCTGCAGCTCGTGCTCGTCTACTTCGCGCAGGAGGGGCGCGACGCCTACTGCGCGCTCGAGGTCTTCGACTGGCTCCGCCGCGCCAACCGCGTCGACGGCGAGACCATGGAGCTCATGGCCGCCATCGCCTGCGGATGGATTGAGCGCCTCGTGGGGGCCGGCGGGGACGTGGCCGACGTCGCCGCGCTGCTCGGGGAGATGGACTGCGTCGGGCTGAGGCCCGGCTTCAGCCTCGTCGAGAAGGCTGTCGCGCTGTACTGGGACCGCGGGGAGAGGGAGCATGCGGTCGAGTTCGTCAGGGACGTGCTCAGGAGAGGGGGACTCGGAGCCGGCGCGGGAGGGAAGCACGGCTCTGCCGACGGGGACGGCGAACGGGGAGGGCCCGTCGGTTACCTCGCCTGGAAGATGATGGTAACTTCAGTTTTTATCCGTTTTATTTAATTCGTGCTTTGTTTTTGTCTCGAACGTTCAACTTTGTGCAACTGTTGGTCCTGGGTTACCGCTTATATATACAAGTACAAAATGATCAACTCTTGGATCTTTCTTCTTCTAATTGTGTGCTGAAACCAACATAGATTTCTGCTGTTCTGAAGTTCAACGAGATTTCTGCTTATTGCATCCTTTAGTTTTGATGTCTAAGCAGTTCGCCTGTTCTGCATGTCATAGTAGTTTGGGATTTTGATGGGTTGTTGGGATAACAGCTGTAGTTTATGATGGGTTGTTGGGATAACATCCTTTAGACCTTCTTTGTATTTGAGTCTTTGACTGTTTGTAGATCACTGTGCACGTGTATCGCCCTTCGAAGCTTAAAGCGATCTTTGTTTGCAGCAAACTCAATCATATCATAGCGTGATCTTATTAAATCTTGTTAGGATATTCATGTGGTACTAAACTGATTCTGTCACTGTAGTTGCAAGCACATGAGTGGTGCTATAAAATAGTCAGCATGGATCGCATTGCTGATTTGTTGATGTAGCTTAGACTTCTCTGTCGGTTCAATTAGTAATTAGTTGATCAATCTACACATGTACTCCGTTCTCTTTTACTATAGACAAATGATTAATCATGTCGAGCGTGATTTCCATTTAATAAGCCTCAGAAATTTGGGGTTTGGTATTTGGTTTGTGGCTTCAGAGGCCTATGCCAGATTTCAATCGTTTAGCTATTGTTTGTAGTGCTCCATGGAATTTGGTTTTGTTCTAGGATTCCTGCTGAGTTCTTTCTTCTATTCTTTCTTTTTGCTAAATACTAGTTGCCAAATCCTACATCCTGACATGCAGAATATTGGTTTTCTTATTTGGCATACTCTGTAGTCTGTACTAGGATAGTTATTCGGTTAAACTTGGCATGGCCAGATGTTCTACGGCAATGTTGTGGTAGCGGACCAAACTAAAAACACCCTTGTCATGAACTGAATGGATATAAAGTTCGGGAAGCTATGTGGGGCTTGATTTTATCAGGGATCTTTTAGGTAAAAAAAAGGGCCAAGTTCAATTTTCATGGTTATTTTGGGTGTGAATATGTGTCCATGTTGCAAGGGAAAGGATCAAGCCAAGGTATAGCTGAATACTTGGGGGCATGATCAAAATTTTGCAAGTGCAATTTTCATAAACCAAAGATCCTACATTAGGCTTAGAAAACTTTGGCCTCTTTTTTTTCCTATCATTTAGAAATTTACTGGAACTATTTATGGAATAGGTATACCAATGCTTTTGCTTTATGTTCTCACTGATGGTTTCTGTTGTATTGTTCCTACTGTTGGATACTAGTATGTACCTATGTATAAAGTAGCAAGCTCAAATCCTCTCTTTTGTAGCTGCAGCTTTTAGTATATATCTATCCTTTTTTTCTGTACAAGTGCCAATAAATCTGAGATAAATCAACTTTAGCTATCCATATGAAGGAAGCCAATGGTAACTTGTTCCAGAAGGCTCTCCAACGATTGCTGTATACATATTTTGAACTTGCCAGCAGCGTTTTCTATTGGATCCTTCTTCTCACAGTCCTTGAATTTGCTGAAAAATACCAAGAAGACAGAGAATGAAGCGCAATGACAGAAACATCTTGATATTAGAATGTTATACAGTCACTAGCTTAAAGCATATTCTGCTATGTTTTGACTATTTTGTTAGTGTATTGGATTGCTTGCTGTTCAGTAAGACAAATTTTCTTTTTTCGTTTGGACTGTGTATACATGAAATTTGATGTCATTAGTATCATGGTTGAGATGATTGAGGCTGCTAAAAATCAGAGCATATGGACTGATGGCATTCATAGTATATCAATTAAATGTCAGATAACTGATGCTACTCAAAGTTAAAAGTATGATTACTCAGACGTGTTTGGCATTCATTTGTTCCAACATATTTTAGCTGCAAATAAAAGCAATCCATGTTATCTCATATCAGTATGACATCTATTAATTCCAGTTCTAATCTTTTGTGTTACTTTTCGTCTGACAGATGGATGGGGACTATAGGGATGCTGTCAAGTTGGTCATTGAATTTAAGGAGAGTGGCCTGAAGCCTGAGGTGTATAGTTATCTAATTGGGTTAACTGCCTTGGTTAAAGAGCAAAAGGAATTCTCAAAGGCTCTGCGTAAACTAAATTCATCGGTGAAGGATGGCTCTATTTCTAAACTGGATGCTGAGAGCATGCACAGTATTGAAAAGTATCAATCAGAATTGTTAAGTGATGGTGTTCTTTTGTCAAACTGGGCAGTAGAGGAAGGAAGTAGCGAAGTTCTAGGACTTGTGCATGAGAGGCTCCTCTCATTGTATACTTGTGCTGGTTGTGGCTTAGAAGCTGAGCACGAACTTTGGGAAATGAAGCTTCTTGGTAGAGAACCTGATACGCAGCTCTATGATGTTGTATTGGCAATTTGTGCATCTCAAGGGGAAGCTGCTGCTGTACGCCGATTGCTCGCAGGAGTCGAGTCAAGCAGTGCCGGAAGAAGAAAGAAGTCGATGTCATGGCTCCTGCGAGGCTATGTCAAAGGTGGCTTCATTCTAGATGCCTCGGAGACACTCATGCAGATGCTCGACATGGGCTTATTTCCTGATTACCTGGATAGAGCTGCTGTATTGACTGCACTGCGGAGAAACATACAGGAATCTGGCAGCCTAGAATTATACATGAAACTCTGCAAGCGACTTTCCGAGACAGATCTGATCGGACCTTGTGTAGTGTATCTTTATGTCCACAAATTCAAATTGTGGATGATGCACATGCTTTAGGGCTTTGATGAGACCTTTCCATCATATATCCACAGATAGCAGGTACAAAATGTGGGTGATTCGCATGCTTTCAAGTCCCTGACGAACAAGGCAGAGAAGCTCCACTACGGTGAACCAATTGGTACATAATTATGGTTCCCTGTATATTTTTGACTGAAACGGAGCTATATCGACTAGCTGTTTGTTGTAAGCAGGGCTATGCTGTACTACTGAACAGAGTACATATGGTACATGTAAATTTTCTGTGTTACTGTTACCATATGGTACATGTAAATTTTCTGTGTTACTGTTATCATATGCTGTTGGTGTTGAAAGATAATGTACATTTCTATTGCGACTGCACTTGTGATTTGTGAAGTTGTACTGATATACACCTCTCTTTCCCTTGACTGTGCTGTGGCCTGTGGCTGCCTTTGGAACGAGAACTGGTGGAAAGCAAAAGCTGAAAGTAAATTGATTTGAAACATGAACATATTTATAGGATAGCTACTTGTTTACACTGTTTCTATGTGGAACAATGTAAACACCTATCCTTTGGCAAAAATTCATTAGTCAGAGCATGCAAAGCAAACTTCAGTAGAAATGAACCTGACCTTAACCTTTTTTTGCCAGCCTAGATCTAACTGGTGATCATTTTGTTTTTTTCACATCTAATAATGTGTCACCAGCAACCCATTATAAAAGTTCTTGAATGCGCGATCTTCTACGAATAATCAAACATATCATTATTTTATCACTTTTGACACCATGGTTGCTTTTTGCAGGCCACGATTGCCAATAATTTTCCTTGCATGAATCTCAAAGCATGAAAACACGTTGAGGACCGAGGTGGCATATTTAATAAAATTTAGAGAGGAGTAGCTGGCTGTTTGAATTGTTGGGTTCTCCTTTTGAAACAAAGCTAATTATTTAAGAGTGACCAAAGTCTGAGAAATAAATTTACTCAAGTTATGTTTTCACATTACATTTCCGTTCTCAAATGCACTCTTTTTTCCATAGTGGTTGCAGCCTAAATTATTCCTTACCAATACCTCGACAAGAAGTATATGAAATTTTATATTAGCTAATAAATTCATATTAAATTTGAAGTATTTAATATTGTTTTTTTGCTAAATTTGAGTTAAGTATGTAAATTGTAGTGTAATATTCATCATAGTTTGATCACTTGAAATGCATTAATTATTACATTACTTAATATAGCATAACACAAATAAGAGTTAAAAAAAACCTAAATCAAACTGATATAAATAATTTGTGACATATATCACTTATTATAAAATAGCCGCAAAATCTATTAACAAAATAGGGATCCTACACAAGATCCTAGTACCAACTTAGGAGAACCGTATAGAAACTTTTATCTAGCATCGTGATCCAATGAAATTAGGATTTTAGATGGGGTCTGGATCATTTTTGGCGTGTTGGAGTTGTAGGATAGGATGGTAATATTCTAAATCTGGATTAGGATCCTCAAAACCTAGCATAAGAGTAGGCTTTGTGTACAATTATTTATTGGGACGAGTCTACGCTCATGTACGTGAATATTTGGGTGGAAAAGATATTCGAACTTAAAAGGGCAACTTGCACGGGAGAAAATTTCAGCAAATATTTTAGTGGGTAAATTAGACCAATCTAAATTTTTTATGGGAGTTAAACTAATAAAAAAATTGTATGGAGTCTAATGATTAGACAAAACAAACAGTTGGATGCACAAATATTTTTCAAAACAATTTGGGCAGGAAATCGAATACATTCGTATTTTGCCTTTCTTTTTCGACAGAATCACATGAGCAGCGGACGGGATTTTTTTTCTACAAAAATAAAAAAAATTCAGTCAACCAACTGGCTGGTGCACAGGGCGCTTTCCCAAAACCCCGCACGAAAGCAGGCCGGCCCCGCCCGCAGCCCACCTCCCTCCTAAACCCTAGCCGCCTCTCCCCTCCCCTCTCCGCTCCGCTCCCCTCTTTTTCACGCGCCCCCTTCCCCCGCCGGAGTTGCGTTTCATTTGAATAGGTGAGCGGGGAAGCATCTCATAAACCACCCGCCGCTCCGCCGACCCGTCCCGAACCCTAGCCTCCCTCCCGCGCCGGCGCTGCCCCGACGCGACGCCGTCCGGATCTCGTGTGCTCCATTGCGGCGGGGATTCGTCCGGGCCTGGATTGATTTCTCCTCTGCGCGGTAAGGAACCCTAACCATGCTCTTTTCTTTTGCCCGGATGAATCGCCCGTCTCGGTCCTCGGGACCGTCGCTTCGCTGCGACCGCTTGAACCCGACTGTTTGTTTCTCTCCAGTCCGTCCAGTTCGTCGCGGATTTACTTTTGTTTAGTGAGTTGAGCGGTGCTAGTAGCGGTTTTTTCCCTCCTCCGATTTTTCCTTTTTTTTTGTTTGGGGATTTAACTGAATCCCCGTCGCCCAGCTTTTAAGCCCGGGCCTGTCACTTAGGTGTTGATTCACGCTGTAGGCATTTTTAACCCTGGCGCGCGAGTTCTCTAGTTCGCCTGTATACTTTCTAGCATGGTGAAGTTGTTCATTTCGGGATTTGGTAGATGAATATGCTCACCAAGTATTGGGAAGGCGATGGAGAAGGGTTTAGGCCTCTTCATCCTGATTTGTTTGAGTCCTTGAACTGAGGAACCGATCCAAACATTTCTACTCAAATGTTTCTGTTGTTGCAGTAGTCCCCTTTTGGCAGATTTTGCTGTTGTTAATGTAGTTCATATATACATCTGGTTTGGCTCTTGGGTGATTCAGTGTGAGCATGGCCTTATTTATGTTCTCTTATGCTCCTTAGTGCATTATATGCCTTAGCAGCTAACATCATATGTCAAGTTTGCCTGGTTTGTTCTGTGGATTTTAACTGAGACACATGTTGTATGTGCTTAGTGAAGGGTCTTTAGTCTTAGTCCGAACTCTGGTTATCTCCTTTCTTAATGTTGCCACCCTTTAGTCACTTTCATGATCATGTTGTGTCTAAGTTAGGGGGATCAGTGTATTCATACAACACCATGTAGATATGTATCTTTGTTCTCCGTTCTCTTTTGACTGATATAAATTATTTGCATTGTATGCTGATGCTGTTAGGGTAGTGATCTTTTCACCCTACAATATATTTGTTTTGTAGTTTCTGAATTTTCAGGTAGCTCTGTTCCACATTGCTCCTCTTCTTTTTTTTCTTTTTTATGTGGGTGTGCAACATTTAGGCTTTTTCTTTTCTTCCATTTTTCTGCCCGTGTGATGTGCAGTTGTACCATGAATATCATCCATAGGCAGTGACGCTCCATAGTATTCCTTTTCTGTTATTAGGTTGAAAAATGTTTAATCACCTCTGTTCATGTTGTTTATTCATGTTAGCAGAGTTGTATCATGATCATCTTTTTTTTTTGGAGCATGTTTACCCTGCTTTATCCTTTTCTGATCAGTCAGATGCTTGATATGATTTAGTTGTTTTAATGATTATCTTGGATTACTGATGAGGCTAAGCAGTTTCTACATAAGGATATGTTGATTATCTTATGAGTGCAGGCTTTTAATAGCACTTAAAATTTTGATATCTCACAATCATAGAGCACTTTCGTTAAATGGCTTGTTTGGTTATTATCTCTGGTGCGAACAAATGTTATTTTGAATGAAAAAGCTTGAATATACTCAGTGACTTAGTCCCTTAGTAATCTGGACTGTCGACGTATTCTGTTGTTTGTTGGTTTTCTGTGATTCCTTGTTGACTGACAAAATCTGTTCCTTTGATGCAGGGTAGGGCATTTGCTAGAGCCATGGATATTACTCAAATTCTGCTAGCTGCTCAATCTCCGGATGCTAACCTTCGAACAGTAGCCGAAAGTAACCTCACTCAGTTCCAGGAGCAGAATCTTCCAAACTTCCTCCTCTCCTTATCAGTGGAACTCTCGAATGATGAAAAACCCCCAGAGTCTAGAAGGCTTGCTGGTATTATCCTTAAGAATTCTTTGGATGCAAAGGATTCTGCAAAAAAGGAGCTACTGACTCAGCAATGGGTCAGCGTGGATCCTTCTATCAAATCGAAGATCAAGGAGTCATTGCTGGTGACACTAGGATCTTCGGTGCATGATGCAAGGCATACCTCATCACAAGTTATTGCCAAGGTTGCATCAATTGAGATCCCACGTCGAGAGTGGCAAGACCTCATTGCCAAATTATTGGGAAACATGACACTGCCGGGTGCATCTGCTCCTTTGAAGCAAGCAACACTAGAGGCATTGGGGTATGTATGTGAGGAGATTTCTCCGCAGCACTTGGAGCAGGATCAAGTGAATGCTGTTCTGACGGCTGTGGTCCAGGGAATGAACCAGACAGAGCTCAGCCCTGAAGTCCGTCTTGCAGCAGTTAAAGCCCTTTATAATGCTCTTGACTTTGCTGAGAGTAACTTTGCAAATGAAATGGAGAGGAATTATATAATGAAGGTGGTTTGCGACACTGCTGTGTCTAAAGAAGTGGAGATCAGACAGGCTGCATTTGAATGCCTGGTTGCAATTGCATCCACATATTATTCACACTTAGATTATTATATGCAAACCATATTCAACCTGACAGCTAATGCAGTGAAAGGAGATGAGGAAGCGGTTGCACTTCAAGCTGTTGAGTTCTGGAGCGCTATTTGTGATGAAGAGATTGCACTCCAAGATGAATATGAGGGATCTGATGATGGCAACTCTACTATACATTTTCGCTTTATTGAAAAGGCCCTTCCCTCACTTGTTCCGATGCTCCTAGAAACTCTATTGAAGCAAGAGGAAGATCAAGACCAAGATGATAATGTCTGGAACATTTCTATGAGTGGTGGGACGTGCCTTGGACTCATTGCACGGACTGTTGGTGATGCAATCGTCCCTCTTGTGATGCCATTTGTTGAGGCCAACATCACAAAGCCTGATTGGCATTGTCGCGAGGCAGCTACCTTTGCCTTTGGTTCTATCCTTGAAGGCCCCTCTGTTGAAAAACTTGCTCCACTGGTCCAATCTGGTCTTGATTTCTTGCTCAACACAATGAACGATTCAAACAGTCAGGTAAAAGATACTACTGCTTGGACACTTGGGAGGGTATTTGAGATCTTGCATTCTCCTGCTGCTGCAAACCCAATTATAGATAATTCAAACCTTCCTCGTATCATGGCTGTGTTGCTTGAGAGTAGTAAAGATGTTCCAAATGTGGCTGAGAAAGTCTGTGGAGCTATTTATTTTCTGGCCCAAGGTTATGAAGATGCAGAGTCCATGTCTTCTGTGCTCACACCTTATCTACCTAACATCATTGCTGCTCTTCTTTCTGCTGCGGATCGTGCTGATACCACCCATTTCAGGCTTCGTGCTTCTGCTTATGAAGCTCTGAATGAGATTATTAGAGTCAGCAACGTACCTGAAACTTCAGGCATTATAGGCCAGTTACTGCAGGAGATCATGAGAAGATTAAACCTTACATTTGATCTCCATATACTTTCTTCTGGTGACAAAGAGAAGCAAAGTGACCTGCAGGCTTTGCTGTGTGGTGTACTGCAGGTCATCATTCAGAAACTGAGCAGCACAGATGCAAAGTCCATAATTGCCCAGACTGCTGATCAGCTGATGACTCTGTTTCTGCGGGTCTTTGCCTGTCACAGTTCTACTGTGCATGAAGAAGCAATGCTTGCTATTGGTGCTCTTGCCTATGCTACTGGTCCAGATTTTGTGAAATACATGCCTAACTTCTTCACGTACCTGGAAGCTGGCTTGCAGAATTATGAAGAGTACCAAGTGTGCTCCATCTCTGTAGGGGTGGTGGGTGATATTTGCCGTGCCCTGGAAGATAAAATTCTGCCCTTCTGTGATCGAATTATGACTGTTCTTCTCAAGGACCTATCAAACTCTATGCTAAATCGGTCTGTGAAGCCTCCGATTTTCTCATGCTTTGGAGACATAGCTCTTGCTATCGGTGAGAATTTTGAGAAATATCTGCCATATGCTATGCCGATGCTTCAGGGAGCTGCTGAACTCCTTGGTACTCTTGATCAGAGTGATGATGATATGGTTGATTATGGCAACCAGCTCAGACGGGGAATTTTTGAGGCATACTCTGGTATACTCCAGGGTATCAAGGGCCCAAAAGCACAGCTGATGATCCCATACGCAACCCATCTACTGCAGTTCACTGAAGCTGTCTTCAGAGATAGGAGCAGGTGTGCTTCATTTACATTGCAATTTCTATTATATTGTTTGTTACCCGTTCCTGACAGTTATGTGTACCTATGCCATTAGGGATGATAGCGTGACAAAGGCTGCAGTTGCTGTCCTCGGGGATCTTGCTGACACACTTGGTGCAACCTCAAAGGATCTGTTCCAGACCCACCTCTTCCATGTTGAGTTCTTGAGGGAGTGCCTCGACTTGGACGATGAAGTTCGGGAGACTGCGTCATGGGCTCAGGGGATGATAAACCAAGCGGTGGTCTCTTAATGTGAGACGGTTTTGTTTTGTTGGCTATGGGAGGTTTCTTTTGTGGCTGTGCCAAGTCCATTTGCCACAGGTGAACGAAGGGATACCAATATATATGTAGCGTCAGTCTTAGGATCCTTGTCGTAGGCATTTGTGCGTTGCTGTTGGTCTGTCAAGCTGTTGTGTCTAATTAGACTGGGTGGATTCTGTCAGTGGATCTCTTGAACAGCCAAACTTGGTTCGTTTATCCTATTGCTGGTATTATTGTTTTTAATGTTTGGCAGATTAAGTTTTGGGAGAAGGTTTTAGGCCGTCTATTTGCCGTGCATTGTTCATGTCATCTGCATCTGTTCCAGATTATTTCCATCCCAGCATAACCGTTGGGTTATGTTGAATATTGTTGCCTGCTGGCAGGCTAATTTGTCAGTTATTCATGGTAGATAAGTGTACATGTGAATGAATTCAAATCTGCCTTTGCCAAGGATTTTACGCTTTTATCGTTCGTTCCTTCGTCCTGCTGCTACTATCACGCCACACGCCGATGGCTTGGTTAAGAGTCCCGTTGGTTTGGTTCAGCCATGGATTTCTGAGAATCTGATTTGAGCTGACAGCTATGGGAAATCAGCTGTGAGCTAGCTGAAATCTATTTTGGCTGTGGATTTTAGATACAAATGTCTGTTATACCTCTGTTATGTACAGAATAACAACCAATTCATATGCATAGAAAACAACCATATAAGCAAATAATTGATCCCCACATATGCATAGAATAACAACCATATAAGCAAATAATTGATCTCCATCCATTAATCTACACTGGAACAACATCTCTGACACATATATATATGCAAAGAAGAAGGGAGGGAGGAGAAGAATGGGAGGGCGTCGGCCGGAGCAGGGCGTCGCAGCACCTTGGACGGGGGCAGGGAAGTTGCATCACCTCGAGCCGGAGCAGGGAAGTTGGTGCACCTCGGGCCGGAGCAGGGCGTCGCACCTCGGGCCAGAGCAGGGCGTCGACGGTGGCAACAGATCCTGCCGCGTGCGCCCGGCAGGGAGGCGGAGCAACAACGGCTGGCCGATGGGAGAGGCGGAGCAGGGCGTCGGCGGCGGCGTCCCAGGCTCCGGGGGCCCGACGAACGGATCCGGCGGACCGGCGGGAGAGGCGGAGCAAGGACCGCGCGTCGGAGTAGGCCAGAGAGACGGCGACCGGCAGCGCTCGGACCGGCGGCGGCGCCAACCCTAGCTCAGCTTGTGCTCGTGCTTGCTCTGGACAGGGAGAACATGCGGCGGGGAGAGAAAAAAAGAGATAAGAAACGAACCGTTACCTCGTAACCAGTGGCATGGTGGGGAATTTCCATCCAAACGGAGAGAAATCTAGGGGGAGGGAAGCTTTCACAAATAAACTAAACGAATCAGTAGATTTTCGAGAATCACCTCACCTACTGGACCCCTTTGGTTGAGATTCTAGCTTTTAAGGTAGGAATCACTCCATCGAAGCCCAACCAAAGGCACCCTAAATCTGTCCCGACGTCTGTTAATTTACTGCACTCTATTCGGAACACATTTATAGTATCATAATCATTTAGTGGAGAATATCAGTCCGTTATATAATTGCAGGACTGGTATCTCGCAGTTCTCTGTAATAGCTGCAAGAGTTCATAACTGCAGCGCCAAGAAATTCTTGTTTTATGTTTTCACAACGCGCTGTTGTTTTCGCATTCAGTTTTACTAGATTTCTTCAGACACATATCAAGAGTGCAGAGTTACATTTCTTCAGGCACATGCTGTATGTTTGTCTCTCATGCAGGTGGTCACTGGTCAGTGTTAATCAATTTATTTGTATCTTGTTTCACTGTCCACCTTTATGGTCTGTCGGTGGTTGTATTGGAGTATCTCACACGATACTGTGTTCTAATTTACGAATAAAAGGTTTATGCTGTTATCTGCAAAGATGACATGTTTATTCAGAGCTCCTGAAATGTTGATTCCTAGTAGAAGGTAGGCTCTTCTGTTGAATAGTGATCTAATCAGTCAACTGATGCACTACAGCTTGTTGGTTCAGATGTCGCTAGACTGAGACGCTGAGTTTTCTGAAAGTGTTCCCTGTCCATAGTGCGGTACTCCCAACCTTTGTTGATTGCAGAAATTGTAATGGACAGAGCCACACATTGCAAGTTTGCAACGAGTAGTTTAGTTCTGAAATGTGGATGTAAGACCTTTATTTCATCATTTTAGCACAGCGCAAGTCTGCTCTGGCCACACGCTGCAGTAGCTTTCTATTGTTCGTATGTACACGACGGACAGAAACTTTACAGGACAAATGAATACCAGAAAAAAAGGAAAAAAAAACAATACAAAATCAACCTGTATTCTCAACTAAACGGCAGTTTCAGGTGCATTTGAACGGGATCCTGTGCTGGGAATTTCAATGAAATCTTTGCAAACATTCCTATTCCCATGTCCGTCAGTTTTCAGTTTCAGTTGACCTCCGTGGAGATGATCTCCAGCTCCGCCCACCACAGCGGCGACACCTTGGGGGTCGCCGCGTCGGGCGGCATGGCGGTGATCTCCCTCAGCCGCCTGGCGACCTCCGGCATCGTCAGCCGCCGCCTGGGCTCGCGGTCGGTGCAGCCCCTGATGACGCCGTCCAGCCGGTCCACGGTGGCGGCGTGGAAGGACCTCCGCAACGCGGGGTCCATCACGTCCCTGAGCTGCCGCTCCCCTCTCAGGTACCCCGCCGCCCAGCCCTCCAGCAGGCCGCCCCCCGATGCCGTGAACCGGCCGGTCATGGTCTCCAGCAGCACCATCCCGTAGCTGTACACCACGCTCTCCCTGTCCGCCAGCGCCGGGGACAGGGACAGGGACAGGCTCGCCTCCTCCCGGGGCTCGTCGCAGAAGAAGACGTCGGAGATCTTGGCGGCGAAGTCGTCGGTCAGGCAGATGGTGGACGTGTCCAGCGTGCGCAGGATCTCCGGCGGGCTCAGCTGGTGCATGTGCTCCAGGCAGTAGGCCACGCCCACGGCCACCCGCAGGCGCGTCGGCCAGTCCAGGTGGCCGTCTTCTCTGACTGCAGGGCAGACAGACACCATCAGTGTCAGACACTTTTACTGTGGAATTTCTTGCACATATGGCTTGTTAATGATTCTGAAATTTATACTGTTCTAGTGCAGTGATTCTACTCCATTACCGTGGAGATGCTCGAAGAGTGTGCCGTTCGGAGCGTACTCGAACACCATCATCCTGGTGAAGGGCTGCTCTTCCTGGCAGTAGCCCAGCAGGTTCACGAAGTTCTTGTGGTTGACTCTGGACAAGCTTGTTATCTGAAAGCAAAACAGTAGTTGCGATTAGTATAATATGGGGAGATTTACATTAGTACAGTTGCCATTAGCATGGAAAGATTTACATTAGTACCTGCCCTTGCCATAAGTATGGAAAGATTCACATTAGTACCTGCTCTTAATGTCAATTTGTTTGTTTTATGGTGAATCTTCAGAGCAAATTGGACAGTACAGTTTCAGAGTAGCTTTATTTCTCACCTTCTTCCTGAACTGTGTTTCGCAGTGCTTGGACCATTCTTTGGCAAACTTCTTGGTCGTCGACACCACCGCGATCTCGACGCCGCTCGACAGCGTCCCCTTGTACACCATGTAATCCGACAAGGAGCCGATGATGTTGCTGAAGTCCTCGCAGGCGAGCTCAAGCTCCGATCTCTTCAGTGATGGCACGCCTGCAGGTTGAAACATCCGTCAAGCATCTCCAAGAAGCTGTATGTAGCTGCCCTGTCACAACTTAACATGGTGTCAGGGATGAACTGGACCACCTGTGACAAATGCTTTCTGTAGCTGCCCGCTGAGGCCGGTCGCCCACGGCCTGACGGTGACCACCTTGCTGGACCGGTAGCACACGACGAAGAGCGCCACCGACACGGCCGCGAGGAGGGAGGCACCCGCCGCGGCGATGACATAGACAGGCCTGCTAACATGACCAGAGTGCCCCGCTCCAGGCGCAACTCCGGCAACCACCGGCCTACTGCCGGTGCCGGCCGGCACCACCGCGGCCGGCGGCTGTGGGGGCAGTGCAATGCTGTGTGAAGGATTTCCATCATGCGCGGGCAGCGGCAAAGGCTTGGCGACCACCGCCGGCGAAGGTGCCGGAGCAGGCGACGGAGGAAAGCTCATCGGCGGCGTAACCTTCGGTGTCCACGGCCATGGTGGCCATTGCGGATACTGTGGCGTGAACGTCGATGGATTGTTGTTGGTGAAATCTGGCCACGCCGCCTTGTTGCCGAAATATCCGGACCAGTATTTGTTCTGCTGCTCCTGCAGAATTTTTCGTGTACGGTCGCCGCGGATTATCCTGCCAATAATGGAATGGAGATAAAAGGAGTGAGCAGAAGAGGGTGAAGAACAATCGGACAAGAGGTGATGTGCCATCGTATCCGGGGCTGCTGCTTGGTAGTTCAGTTGTCAGTTTCCGTCTTTCTGACAGCCAACGCATGATTCCAAGCTCAACTTTGGTCCATCTACCAGTGAGTCTACGTACAATTTGCGCAGCGCGATGCAGGAAGGTAGCTAGATAGGTGTGCCAAATATTTGTGGACAACGTTAGGTGATCTGCATGAATTTTTGTTCGCCGTTTTCACTTTTCAGGTGAAAAGTGGAGGGTCGGTACCGAAGATGTGTCATCGGCTACATGGTTGGAGTCAAGCTAATATGATACCGCCTTTCGGAATTCTATCTGCATCAGAAAACAAACAGGGCCTCTGCCTAATGGCACTAAAACTGTAGAAGTTTAGATCAATCATGAACAATTATTCGAGGCAAGCAAACAGTCGAGGGAACGGAATGGCCTAAGGAAACAAGAATAGTTGTGGCTCATCAGGATGGGTTGAGAGATCTCACCGGGCTTCGGAGTCGGAGCGGATTCCTTCCTCTGGGTTCAGAGTTCCTGCAACAAGTTAGAATTAGCATCGGCGAAGTATGTGTCAGTTTCTCGAGACGTGAACCGAGTATCAAAGATTCATGCCCAATCACCATGCTCAACATTGCAAACCGGGATACGAAGGAGAAAATCAGAAGAAAAGAAAGAGCAGAGAGACAGGTCACACACCTTGTCCGGCATCGTTGCAGCTGCCGAGATCGGGGAGCACGGAGACCAGCGCCACCAGCAGCAGGACACCCACCACCCGCCGGCGGCGGCGGCGGCGGCGGCGCAGCTTCTCCATGGACGCCGACGAAACTCTCCACGAACTGATTGTGGAAGGCCACACGCTTTCAGCAGCTCATGCAGAGACAGAGCAGAGATCGAGAGCCAGAGAGGGAAGCGACGACTTGGTGGAGGTGGAGGTCGTGGGAGGGAGACCTGGCCGCCTCTACCTCGGCTAGCTAGCTAGCTAGCTAGCGTCGCAGTGGGAAGTGGAGACCGGGGAGGAAGGGCGCCACGCACCAGACAGATATGGTGGGGAGCAGGCCGGGGAAGACGGCCACGCGGAGGGGGTGGAGGTGGAGATGATTTGGGGTCGGGGGTGACCACTGGCCACTGCCGCAGCAGCCAGAAACGCAGCGCGAGCCCGAGCACAAGAGCAGAGCCACACCACACCACACCGGCCGCCGCGCCGCAATTAATTCCCGCTTGGCCCGATGCCCCTCTTTTTAGACGTGCCGGTCCGCCCGAAGCAACAACGGCTTCGTCGAGACTCGAGAGTCGCGAGGTCAAAACAAGATTGTATGGCACCGGAGTAAACGGTAGATATAGATGGCCAGGGGACAGGTGACGTCTTGCAGTTGGTGTGCTTCGAGTCAGGATTGTATAAATAAGAACGAACTCAAAACCAGCCACTCTCTCACTGGGAGTGTTGGGTGTGGATGTAGAGGACAAGATAAGTTTTTATTCTATCATGTAGAAAATATATGCCTATTTCATATAGATTTACTAAGGGCAAGTACAATAGTTTAGACAGCTGTTGTCTTTTTATTACACACAGATAGCTAAATAGACAGCTTATACAACAGTTTAGACAGGTGTTGTCTATTTAGCTGTCTGCAAGATATTTAATTCATCATTTGACATGTAAATCATGGTGATCTAGTACATAATTTGATCTTTGTAGCTATTTGGGTGCTTACATGAGAGAACACATGATATATTCAAATAATTCGCATTCGCATGACTCTCTTAGAGAAGCATATATATAATATATATTCATATGAGAAGGTTCTTAGGAATACATGATATGATATATAAAAGTAATACTTTGATTAACACATGAAGTTCTAAATTTCCCTTTGCCCACAACGATACCGTAAATGCTCAACTAAATCATTCTTCAGTTGTCTATGTGTAGAACGAGCCCAGATTGCTGAGTTTCTATTAAGCACTTGTGCAAAGCATGGGTTAGGATTATCATTTGTACTCACTTCCAGTGGTAGGACAATGTTTGCACTCGGATTCTCATTCAAATCCAATGGAGTTCTAACCAACTCCTTCTCAACTTCGACTATCATATTATGGAGGATAACACAAGCTTGCATTATATTAACAACATCATCCTGATTCTATAACCGTGCCGGATGATTAACAATATCAAAACGGGATTGCAACATGCCAAATGCACACTCGACATCCTTCCTTGCCCCTTCTTGACATCGTGCATATAATTTGTGTTTCTCTGTTTGAGGTTTAGATATTGTCTTCACAAAAGCTGCCCACTCCGGATATATTCCACCAGCGAGATAGTACCCCATGTCATATTGCGTTCCATTTACATTATAATTCACTCTTTGGGCTTCTTCTTTTATCGCATCAATGAATAGTGATGACCTGTTCAACACATTGATATCATTATAGACCCCAACTGTACCGAAAAAAGCATGCCACATACGAAGATCACGTGATGCTACCGCTTCAAAGATCATTGTAGGAGTTTTTATATCTCCACGAGTAAACATGCCTGCCCAACCTTTTGGGCAATTCTTCTGATCATGCCTAGAAATCCACGGGACTCATTCTGTTGTAGAATTTTCTCTAGTTCATCAGTTCTCGTAGGACGGAGGTACTCGCCACCAAACATTCAATTACCCCTCGTCAAATTTTTAAGCACTCCAAAGATGTGCTCGCCGCAATCTTTAGTACCTCATCAAGTGCATCAGCCGGTGTGCCATATCCTAGCATTCGAATGGCTGCAGTACACTTTTGAAGAGGTGAGTGGCCATCTCGACCAGTTGCATCCACTCTTCGAGTAAAAAAGGAGACCAATCACCGAGAGTTCTAACTATTCGTAGAAATAGAGGCTTATTCATCCGAAACCTCCTACGAAACTGCTCGTCGGTATATATAGGATTTGCAAAGAAATAGTTGGCAACAAGATCATCATGACCAGCTTCTCGAGGCCTAGATATTACCTCTGTGGTCCACTTTGACGCTGACGACGATGGGGTGGTTCAGAAGATGCTCCTTCAATATTGGCCTTCAATTTGTCGCCAATCTTCCTTCGGAAAGCTTCTAGTTTTTTATCCTCGGCAAGGAAGTCATCAAGTGTATATACCTCTGCCGGATCAATTTCTTCCGGTTCAGCATCATCGCCAGATCTTCAGGCTCCAGGTCTGCATAAAGTTTGTGAAGCCTCCAGGAGGTGTTGGATTTTTATCCCTGCAAAGGTTTACATTATCTAAGAATATTGTCTAGTGCAATCCATTCTAATCAGCAAAATCCTATCAGCACAAGCATATCCAATTTATCTCCAGACTTACTATGGCAGATACTAACTTATCAAATTTATTTCTGTCATTCTATTTGATTGTTACCTAATGCTGGTTCATGCAAAACTTAATGCATTGTCAAAATTATCATGCAAAACTTATCATGAGCAATAGTGACAAAAATTGAGAGCAACATTTAGGAAAATTGGGGATGAATCAGTACCATGTTGCAGGATCTGAAGGTATCATCCATGGTTGACACATCGGGCTACCGCCGAATAAGCTGCCGGCGTCGTCGAATGTAACACTCTAATTTTTAAATTAGAAACCTAAATAAATTTTGCTAGATTTTCTCTAGGATCCATAAGTTTTTATTCCATCATTTTGATTTTAGAGCATTTATTGTGAATTAATAGCAATTTACTAAACCATAAAAAGAAATATAAGAAACTATAGGTTTTGTGCATATCATGCCCCATTGCATTGTTTTATTGTTTATCTTCCATTTGAATTTAAATTTCAAATTCAAACTCAAATGAATTTAAATATAATTCTTTTTCTCTCTCTTTTTCTAATTGGGCCTGGCCCACTTCCCTTTTTTCTTTTTCTTCTCCTTTTCTTCCTTGCGGCCCAGCCGAAGCCAGCCTTTTTTTCTCCTCCGCGCGGCCTAGCTCCTTTCTTTCCTGGCCCAGCTCCCCACGCGGCTTGCTCTTTCCTTCCCTTCTCTTCTCCCCGCACGCGGCCCAGCCTCCCCTAGCCCAGGTCGCCCGCGCGCCGGCCCCCTTCCTCCTCTCTCCCCCGTTCTCTCGCTGACGGGTGGGTCTCGCTTGTCGGGGTCTTCCCCTTCCCCGCGCCCGACTCGGACTTGAGTCCGAGTCTGGCCGGCGTACGACGCCGCTCCGTGTTGCGCGGAGCCTTAGGCCCGCACGCCTAGGTGCCCGGCCGCCCTATTTAAGCACCCCCCGTGCCCTAGCTCCTCCCTCCAAGCCGCTTCCGCTGCTTCTCGAGCCTCTAGATGGGTTCCCCGTAGCGCCCGCAACCTCCCAGTGCAACCCGCGCTCAAAACTGAGGCTGGGAACGCGTTTACCCTGGCGAGCCGCCACCATCCGCCACCGCTCCCCCTCGCCGCCGGCGCCCCGCGCAGCCGCTCCGCGCCTCCAACCGCCCCTGACCGTTAGATCCAGATCCAACAGGTTAGATTAGATCTAACCCGAGTCAATAGAAGCAAATACCGGTCAACCCGAGGTAGTTTTGCACTTTAGCCTTTGAGTTTTGTAGAAATCAACCCGCAGTCCATGGTAGTTCAAAAGTATTTACGAATAGATCCTTTTTCTTCTGCTTAGGCTCCTGCCTTTTCCAAAAACAGAACCCGCAGTCCTAAATTCTTCTGTTTTACAATCTAGACCCTAGATCTAATATTTAATTATGATCTAGCCCTCGGTTTCTTTGTTAGAGCCCTTCTAGTTTTAAAACTTCTACAAATAGGCCCCTAGAATCATGTTTTAGCTATAATTTCTTTGTTTTAACTCCGTTTTCAACGATTCTCGCGCTCACGCGATCCTTGCGACATATACAGTAGCTTTATAATATTATTTTACTCTGTTTATATTATTTGGTGTACTGTTTCTTATTTATTGTATTTATTTGCTTGTATGTACTTGTGTGTTACGATAGACGGTGCGCAGTTCGAGGGTCCGCAAGAGCCGAGCTTTGAAGACGTTCCCAAATAGCTGCAGTTCTTTGATGAAGGCAAGTGGTCCTTGATCATACTTTAGTCCTAATAACTTTATAAACACACACATTTACTTTATATGCATGCATATGTCTAGAATATGATGGATCCCAAACTAAGGATGTGCCTGGTTTCTTTTGAACTTCCTTGATTAAACCTAGGTTATTATATTTATGTTATAGCTATACTAGTTGCTTTTACTTAGACTTTGGTTGAATAACCTAAAAATTATGCTACACTGGTTTACTCATGTTATGGAATACTTTATTGATGATAATTAAGATCATTGCATTAATTGGAACATGGAGAACTACCTAGGAAAATAGTGCAACCAAAATACTACATGGCTCTGATCTTGACTAATTAATTAGAAACTTTAGCTTATAATAATCTTACCAAAAGGGCAAGAGGGGTTGCATCGTCGGGTATAGCTCGGTCCTCTTGAGGCTTTATGATATGTGGTTTTTGGCTAAGGCACTACCTCATTAGCGAGGATTATAACCGGTTTGACTTGAAATATTAGCGGATTGTCATAAGTTAGGAAATCTTTGTAAAGGCCTCGTAGTGAATCTCTGCCACTCACCTTGGAAGTGTTTAAGGGCCTTGCAAACCCGGGTATCAAGGGAAACATGAATTGTGGGTAAAATGTACAACCTCTGCAGAGTGAAAACTGATATATCAGCCGTGCTCACGGTTAAAAGCGGCTTGGACACTCACATGATAATTGAACTTAAAGATAATCTAAATCGATGTTCCTTATTTATTTATATTGTTGTTATCTTATCTTTTTATTTATTTAAGGGATTGGTATATAATTACATTTAGTTAATGCTTGCTTAATAAAACTTGACCAACTAAAAATGATTATCGCAGTCAAACTATGTCAGCTTGTCTTTGATTATTATCTTGCATGTCATATAATTTACTTCACTTGCTGAGTACCGACCATAAGTGTAGCTAGCTTGCTTTATTAAAACCAATACTGCTCAGAACAAGATAATTGTCCGGAGTTCCCCGAAGATTTTGAAGAATACTGTGCGCATATCTCCTAGTCATCTGTACGTGACGTCGAACTCCGCTGCTAGTTATAAATATTTATTTATTTGCTTAAGGTTAAGACTGTCGGTCATGTAATAAAATACTATTATACTCTATTTTGTTATTGTATTGTTTCGGATATACACTGATACCGTCTATCATATATGTGGAATTTGATCTTGATGCACATATGACATATATTCAGTTGCCTTATCTAGACCAGGTGTGACATGGAAGAAGCAGCTTCCATCGGTGAAGGGAGTAGCTGCACCATATGCACTCGGTGAAGGGAGTAGCTGCACCATATGAACTCGCTACACGGGCGGCGCGGCTGGAGCTCACTAGCTCCGGCGTCGCCGCAGCTCCCCCGTGGCCTTCCCCTTCTGTGCTGCCGCTGTTTTCCTCGCCGACGACACCGACGACCCCTTCCTGAACTGCGCCACAACAGCTTTCTGCTCCCGCAATGCATCCGCCTTGAGCAGCTTCCGCTCTGCTGCCGCTGTCTGCTTCTCTTCCTGCCGCATGGTGGCCGCCGCCGCTTGTAGATAGGGTTGGATTTCTAGGGATTTTGGGGGTATTTCAATGGCTCTTGGAGGAGGATTTCCGGGGAGGAAAATGGCGCGAGGATTTGCCACGCAAAGGGAAAATGAGGGCCGTACATCGGATCCCCGCAGCAGTCACCAACCGGTAGCGAGCCGTACAACGGGCGCGAGGAGTCATCGACTCCTGTTGGAGCACGCGCTCCTGCCATAGTCGAACGAGACGACGGCAACGCTCTCTGTCTTCGGTTAATGAGGGCCATGTCGGACGATTTAGCTGATTTTAACCCAAAACGACGGCAGTCGGCTCGCTGTTGTACTTGCCCTAATGCTCAAGATTTGGTTGTTGTCTCTCGACCCCACTATATTTCTTCTTTGAACTCATGGTACCCTTGGTCCACATGTCAGCCTCACTAAACATTTAATATATTAGTAGAAAACATATGTAGACGTAGCGAATTATAACTTTCCAAATGAAATTTAGCTACACCATTTCAAAAGTTAGATCGATACCGCGATCAAAGTCTATTATTTCCTGTATAGTGAAATTTTATGGCTCTTGTTTATGGGCCATCAATAAAAAAATGCCTTGACTCCATGCAACCTGTTGAGAGATCAAAATTGAAATAAGATCACCTCCACTAGACAAAATTGGCCAAGCCGGTTTTACATAGAGGTCAAGCAGGTTTCACATAGATGCTAGGCTGGTTTCACATATTTTCTAGAGGCCGACTAGGATTTGGAGATTCGTACGGAATTTGCCTGTAAATCTCTATCTCTACTATTTGTAAGCAATGATTATTTGATCCGTCAATCGGAATTATAATCAGAATCCGAGGAATTCCAATCGGAACTCTAACAAATCAATCGGAATTCCAATTGAAATCAGATAAAGAAATTCGGATAAAATTTATATTACCCGTAGCAACGTACGGATAATGTGCTAGTTATCTCTAAAGAGGTAAGACCTACCCACTCCACACACACAGGTGCGCTTGCTTTCATTATTTTCCTTATCTGGCGAGCTCTGACTAGATCCTTATCTGGCGAGCGTTGTTTTCATGAATTTCCCCCAAGAAATCCAGCCAGGCCGCCCGGTTTTCCAAGCCGACCATGCGGGTTTGGACAAGAACACCGTAGGAAGATCCATTTTATAATCCGTGTGTTCTAGCATTTTGGTATGTGACTAGATTTGCGTCAATACAACCTAAACTAATACTTCTTGTTTATGTCCACGTACAATTATACATTGCATTTAATCTTATCAAGCTGTACACTACTAAAAAAGATTTTTATGAGCGGGTAAAAAAATAATATTGCAGCCAACCCAGCCACCACCCCAAGCCTCTGTACTACCGAGGTATAATTTTTTGACGCAATTCGAACCACGTACCTCAATCTTTGCGCATACCTTCCTTTGCACCGTACTACACAGTCACTTGTAACTCTATGGGTATGCTATTCTTTTATATTAACTCTGAAATTAATTTGTAGGGGCAGGTAACACCATCACCCGTCCCTAGAAATCCGTTTCTAGAGGCGGGTGATGCCACCACCCATCTCTAAAAATATTTTTCTACTTTAATATTTACATATAGCAAAATAAATAAAAAAAGAAAATTTCTACACTATAGTTAGTGTGAACTATAGATAAAAAATATGCCAAGTATATTTCAGCCTATATAAAGGTTAAGATTGTGAAAACCTTAAAGCATCATTTGAGTTGTATAAGATACTGTATAGTCGTAGCTATTAGATAACTTATATAATTTTCTGAATTATTAGATGATCTTAAATGAAAAAAGTTATCAACTATAAAATTATAGGTAGAACTAGCCAATCTCTACAATTTTAGTAAAGATCATATAAAAGAGTTATGATTTTTTTATATGGGACTGTTGTAGGGATGGGTCGACGGGTGATTGGTCTCCCTCGTTGGCGGAGCGGAGATATCAATCTCGATGGACGGAAGGGACGGACGGTAGGGTAAGGGTTGCGCGTTGCGACCCGCGCAGGCCTCACCTTTCTGGTGGCGCCGCTGGTTAGATGGCCATCGCTCGCCTACCCGCGCCCGCTATTTACAGCCGCATGTAAACTCCGATCCGGCCGTCGTCGTCTTTTCTTCCTGATGATCGGATCGACGCAGACAAGCTTAATTGGATCGCAAGCAACCAGCGCGAGCTAACAATAAGTCCTTTCATCCTTTTTGTGTGACCGCAGTCCACCTTACCGATCAGAATGTTCTTCTCGGAGCAACATATACGTCATCAACAAGGAATTATGAATCCTTCACTACTAATGAAGCATGCATATATGTAGCAATAATGCAATCGTACCTGCAAGCCTGCAACCTTTATGGCTGGGGTATCTCGTTAACCACGACTGGACATCTCTTTTTAGAGCTTGTTTTTTTTGACAGTGATTAACAAACTGAATGTGACATTCAGGTACTTAGAATTAAAACACACTAGATGCTAGTAGGAAGTATGTATGTTTGATCTTTTATATGTGTGCTAAATCTTGAATGCAAAGGGAAAAGCGTATTTGTATAATTCTGAAAAATTTAGATCTTTTAGTGTAAAATGGGTGAGAATGGGAGAATGGGAGGTAAAATCAAAATATATGAAGGTTGTTTTGCAAAAAGTCAACAACTTATGTTTAAACCGCAAATAGAGGTGAAACTACCCAAAAGATGCAAGTGTAGCATAGATTTTAAATAGGATTTCTTTAAAGTTTAAAACTTTGCCAAGTTTTAAGTTAAATTCAAATCCTTAACTCTTTTGAAACTGAACCTTAAAGCAAAGTTGTAGATCTTGTTGAACTCTACACTTTTGCTTTTGGGCATATTTCCATTTGAGCTATGGTTTGAATGTTAACTAGGCTTTACACTGGAGTCCCTGCACTTTTGGGAAATTGCAACAAAGTCCCCTTCGTCTACCTCCAGCTCCCTCCTCTCTCTGTTTCTGCTCGCGCCCGTGACCCGCCGCCCTCGCCGGCCATGTGCTGAGCACCAGCTGCCCCCGCGCCACTTCCCTCCGCACCATGTGCCGCCCCAGCACCCGCGCCGCCGCTCCCCACCCCGCGCTGGCCCTCTCCTCACTACTCCACGTCACGCCGCCGCCCGAGCCTCCACGCGTGCCGCCGGCTTGCCAGCAGCAACTCTCGCCCGCCGTGCCTCTTTCTCGACTTGAAGTACGTCCTGGAGCTCCCCACGGACTCACTCTTGCGCTCACACACGTACATTTCTAGTGCCTTTCACTTTCCCGAGCACCCCACCTCGCCGGAGCCCTGCCGTAGCCCTGGCTTCCTGTCGACAGCCGCCTCCGCCGCCTCCCACCCCCGATCCATTGCTCTAGCAGCACCGCCGTGACCCACTGAAACTCACAAGCCCGCCCAATTTCGTTCTCCCGCGCTAGATCGCCCGGACCACTACGCCGGTGAGCTCGAGCTTCCGCCGCCGCTCGACCTCGCCATCGTCCCGACAATCTACTGCCTCTTAGCCCCGGCCAAGCACACCACCAGCACCACATCATCACGTAGAAACTTCCCAACTACTTCCCCGCCGCTCTCCTACCCTCCGGCCACTGGAACTACATCGCCGTCCCTCGGACCTCCGCCGCCCGTCTCTGTTCGCCGTCGACCCGCCGCCTCGGTCCTTCTATTCCCCAACACCGGCCACCCCCATGACCGCCGTGAGCTCCTGAACATTTCCCCTCACTTTCCCCTCGCCGCCGGTGAGCCCCCACGCCGGAATTTGATCAGCACTGATCGGCTTTCCTGTGTAGCCCGGCCAAGGACCCAATTGCAAGGATTTGAATCTTTCCAGGGACCTTTCTGTAGAAAAATCAAAACCCCCTATTCAAATCAGCCAACTTGTAAAATTTATAGGAATTTGTAGAAGAATCTAAATATTGCCAAACGAATTTTTTTGTACTCCAGAAGTTTAACTCTACAACTTTTGTTAGTGGAGTTCAGTTTGAAATCAAATATTTTCAGAGTTATTTTAAAGTTTAGCAAAATGGAATCTTGAGTGTAACCTTGGCATGTTAACTTTATTTCCTGTAAATTTTGGCGAGTAGCTTGTTTAGGGTATAAGTGATCTTGTATGAAAAATTCACCTATATTACTGAACCCTAGTTTGAATTAATTTAAACTTATGCCAATCAAGCTAGAAATAGTTTAAATTTATTCAAGCATGTTACAAAGGTTTTCATGCTTAGATCTTTTTACCATGTGATGTTTTGCAATAGAGTAGTCCATAGTAAATATTTTAGTAATTTACAACACTGTTTTGCTTAAGCTTTGCATTTAAACTTGAAATTTGAACTTAATTCAAACACTTTAGTTTCTATTTTCAGAAAATTGTGAAACATTCATAGTAAGCTCATCCACTAGGAATAAGCTTATCCACAAAAATTCAAGGCCATAGCCTTTGTGAATTTCAAAATAAAAATCAAACTTTTTAACTTAATTCAATTAATTCCACTAATTGAATTAAGATACCAATAGTAGGTTTATATTTAAACCTCTTGCTTTATAAAATTGTGTGAATCAATTTATTAGATTGCAACTTTATCGTAAAGTAAAACTCTTAACTCAAGAACTATCTAAGTTGAATCATTGCATATCATGTAGAGTCAACAACACTCGACGATGGAGACTACGAGCTAGTCCCGGAACCAGAGCCAGGATATTCTGAAGATCCTGTGAACGTCGACGAGAATTTAACTGAAGCCCTGAACCAAGGTTCGGAAGTCGTTGACATCCCTGACCCCAGCCCCACTTAAGAAGGCAAGCCCCGATGCATAATCCAGTATTTTAAATTACTACACTTATACAGTTTTATCCTTATATGTCTATATTATGCATTAAGTCTAGGAGTTGAAATGAAACCCTAGATGCGTGAATCTTAGGAACCTTTGTATTGAGCCTGAGTTCTTTTCGAATAGATGCTTTGCTAATAGGACCGGCAGAAGTCGAGTGATTTCCTGTCACTCGCGCAATATAGGAGTTGAATGTTTACGATCCTGCAATCACTATAAGGATGACGGACGGAGTCATGTGCAATATCATGACTTGGAAAGTTACCCCGTCTGTATTGATAAAAGTTGATAAGGTCGCAGTGTGTGGTAGCTGTGACTAAGCGTTTGAAAGTACTAGCCACATGTCGTGAAATATGGAAAGCGGTAAGCCTAGTAACCAATCGGCCTGAGGAGTGGACATACCTCCCACCACTCGTAATTTGGTTTTTCACACGCACCGACGTGCGGGAGTACGTTCCGCGCAGCGGAAAGGAGTACGGCCATATAGTCGCGCTACAGACGTATATCCTGCACATTGGATGTGCGTATGGTCCTACAGTCGCTTGTGGTGGCCCTGATCCACGAGTCGGAATGAAAGGCAAACGGTTGCTTTGGAACGATCGTGGGATGTTCCAAGCGTGTGAGTTAGGTTTACCCTTGCAAGGTTTGGAAATTCGATTCAGAATCGTCCGTTTCTTGTGGAGATTGAGACTGCTTATTCCTTCTGCCACATAGAGTAAGAACAGTAACTCCTATTGGAATAATCTTGATGGATGCTAATCTCTACCTTGCTTGTGTAGTATAGGTGCTTACCTAGAATGGTTAATGCAACTAGAATCTGAAAGCTAAGACATAAAAGTTAGATCATACTCTTTGTTGCTTTTCAGCTGAAATTAAAACCAGAACCATTACAAGCCATCATAATTCTAGCTACATGGTAAGTATACCATGACACGGGTAAGTCTTGCTGAGTATTAGCATACTCAGTCTTGTTAGTCAATTTTTCAGGTATGACCGGTGTAAACCAAACGGATAGTTACAATCGGCATTAAAATCGCAGCAGCTCCTACAAATGTTTTTAGGATAAAATTTGGCTTAATATAAGAGTTTACAAATTGCGTTGGATTCGTTAAGGATGGTGCTTAGATCGTAAAGCCCTAGGGATTTATATGGGAGTAATCAGGTGGCTATTAGTATATATATAGTCAGTTCAAACTTGCAGCACTACTTTCTGTAAAAACTTACTTTCAAGCACAATCAACCTTACATATCTAGTTGTATTGTCTGTTCCTCAACGTTGAGATAGGAAGGTAAGAAGGTAAGGATCCTCAGCCAACTGAGGGAGATTGACCTTCCCGTCGGTGATGCGAATCGAACGCTGTTTGTCAAGCAGTGGCTTACTTGAGATGCTGCCAATATATCAACGATTAGTTGATTATATTGGGAGTATATGGTTCAGCACAGGGTATGGTGATCGCTGTTCATACCCCCATCTTATATGGTACCCCCGTGAATACATTGCAGATGTAACGTATGCTAACGTCATCCGTACGGTGGAAATTGTATGGATGTTGTTTCTATAGTGAACAATGGGGACGCTTTCATGTCGTGCTGCCTTTCTATAGTGAACAATGGGGACGCTTTCATGTCGTGCTACCATGAAAGGTTCAGATTATAGAAATATGGTCTTCTACAGGTACACTAACCACGATTAAGAGGTTAAGACGGATAGGACTTATCAACTAGTTATTAGAGAGAGACGTATGTGTTATGCCATCGAAATTAACCACGTAAGTCCGAAGATATTCAGCAATTGTTTTGGTTGTGAGGTCGAATAGTACGTGAATGCATAATCCATCAACAAGCAAAGTGAGTACAGTAAATGTGTTGTTCTTTTAAGGACATATAGGGTGTTGTTTATCTCTAGTGTGATTTCAATAGGGATTCTTGTGGTAGTCTTAGTTAAGTTTCGGTATCCTTCAAAAATCTCACCATTTGATCTCTTGCTTCAGATGGCGGCTCCTTCAAACATCTTTTGGGATCATGCAGGGCATCTCCATACCAATGCCTTGCACTGGGAGGGTTTTCCCCGTCTCTTGTGGGAATCACTTAGGTTATTCTTCTACACCGAGCCTCCCCAGTATGATGGAGTGGAGTATAGAGAGGAAGGTGTTCCCCGGTGCAGAGTCAAGATGACTATTCCTTAGCACCCTTTTCGTTCTCACTGGCAGCCCATCAAAGTCGATGTGGTTGGCTATCATCTCGTCGATACCATTGAGACCGTAGCTCTTGAGGCCATCCACATTTTCTACAACCAGCATCCCATGGAAGTTGCAGGGCATCCTATCGGCCTATTCCCTGCAATAGATTCCAGTGATCCCGAGTGGAACTTCCGGATAGCTCATTATGGTCATATGCTGGGAGATTTAGCTGAAGAGACGCTCTATGGTACCATCAGGTTTATGAATGCCCATCACCACTATTAGATTGTGCTGCACCGCGGTATGAGTCAGTTGACCAGTATAGCTCAAGGACACTACAGAAATGCTGATCGACAAGTCACTCAGATAGAGGAGCTTCAAGCCTTGGTCACGGAGAAGGAGGAAATTATCACAGATCGAGAGGAGACCATTATCCACCGGGAGGATCAGATCAATGAGAGTGATGCAATAATCACTCAACGTAATACGATTATCGAGTTCCTCCAGGAGAAAATCCACGACCTCATTCTTGAGGTTGACGACGACCATGCTCACATCGATGAACTTCAGCAGCCAGTACCTCCTGCTGTACCTGAAGCACGTGAAGGCGAAGAAGAAGACCCAGAGGAAATCGAGGGAGTTTCTGATCTCGACTCCGAGCACGGAAACCTAGAGCCTAACCCTCAGCCCGATCACTCCTCTTCCGGTAGTCAGTCCTCCGTAGGCAACCTCGACAATTTTTAGTCCATCCAAATCATCGTTCTTTCAAGATGTAACTAGTGTAGAATGATGTGACATAGGTAATGAGTAGTCTATCTAGACCCAGGGCCATTTGCTGTAATATATTTATGGCATGTGTATTTGTGGCTAGAGTATTAGTAAACAGACCACCCCTGATGTAACATGTTAAGGACAACCAGTGTTTGCTTAAGCTTAAAGTCCAGTTGTTCATATCGATGTCCTTACCCTTGAATGAGATGGTTAAACAGAATATGTGACTTACATATCTGTTTAACGGCTGTATATCATCTGAAAATGGGAGCGAGAATATGAGGATAATAATGGACATCTCCTTTGTTTCAGATGGTTGGAGCTACACGTGGAAGCCCGGAAGGTTTCCGGGCAGACCAAGCTAGCGGTTCCCAACAACCGCCACCAGCCCCGCCAAATCTAGCGGAAGTCATGGCCGGACAGACGGAACTTCTTAACCAGCTGGTATAGGCCCAGATGAGCCAATTTCATCACTCGTCCTGAGGCCGTGATGAACATCCCTCGGCTGGTTACCAAGACTTTCTCAGCACTCAGCCCCCACTGTTCCATAAAGCAGACGAGCCCCTCAACGCGGATGCATGGCTCCGCACTATAGAGTCCAAGTTTGCATTGTTATCTGCACCATGCTCAGACGCGAACAAGGCACTCTTCGCGGCTCAACAACTTCGCGGCACCGCCCGCATATGGTGGGACCATTAATATACCATGCAGCCGGCTGGTCATGTTGTTACATGGGATGAATTCTGGACCGCTTTCAGAGCGCACCACATTCCAGAAGGACTCATCGAGCGAAAGCTCAATGAATTCCTGACCTTGACCCAGGGAACCCGCACAGTCATGCAATATGCATAGATCTTCAATCACCTGTGCCAGTATGCGGGTTATCATGCGGACACTGACGCCCGTAAACGAGATCGCTTCCGTCGAGGCCTGAACACAAAGCTTAAGGAACGGCTAAATCTGGTAAAGGCTGACACTTTCAATGAATTGGTCAATATGGCCATTACTCAAGAGGATTGCATCTCAGCCCATCGGGCTGAAAAGTAATGGAAGACACCCACGGGACCCTCAGCTGCGCAACCGCCAAGTTATCGGTCGGTCCAGAACACTGCTACCCGAGCCCCGCCCCGAAATAATCTACCAGGCAGATGGGTAGCCAGACCTCCCCAGCAGGCTCGCTTCAATCGGCCACCGACACCACAACCCTAGCAGCAACAGCAGCAAGGCCCGAGGCTGAGCTTTCCGCCATCCAATCAAGGAAACAACAACTATCATTGTTTCAACTGCGGCAGCCCGTCCCATTTCATCAAGGATTGCCCTCAACCTAGAAGATCTTTCCAAGGACAAACATCCACCCAACCAACAAGGGCAAGGGCAAGAAGCAGATGGTACAAGTCCGCCAAGGGAGGGTGAATTTCACAACTCTCTCCGAACTCCCCGAGGGTGCACCAATAATGACGGGTACTTTCTCTATAAACCATCAACCCGTGATTATACCTTTTGATTCTGGTGCAACCCATAGTTTTATCAGTTTAAAGTGTGGAACAAAAGTAGGCCTGGATTTCTATCCTACTAAAGGAGCCTATATGATAGCGACTTCTGGCGGTAAAATTTCATCAAATCAAATCTATAGAAAGGTGCCAATTCAGATGGGTATCAATTTGATAAAAACAGATTTACTATTATTAGACCTAGAAGGAATGGATGTTCTCCTAAGCATGGACTGGATGACTAAGCACTGAGTGTCATTAGATGTCTTTTCCCGAGCTGTGGAGATAGATTCACCTGATCATGAAGCTACTATTCTCTATCTTTCACAACGGTGTACAATAACTCCTGTGCCTATGCTGTAGAAGGGATCAAGTTAAAGGACATCCCTATTGTTTGCGAATATCCAGACGTCTTTGCAAATGATTTACCTGGAATGCCCCCGGATCGAGATATTGAGTTTATCATAAAGCTACAACCCGGCACAGCCCCCATCTCTAAAAGGCCCTATCATATGCCACCCAATGAGCTAGGAGAGCTAAAAATCCAACTCCAGGACCTTCTTGATAAGAGTTTCATTCATCCGAGTGCTTCACCATGGGGTTGTCCAGCCCTATTCGTGAAGAAAAAGGATAATAGCTTAAGGTTATGTGTAGATTATCATCCCCTCAATGCGGTGACCATCGAAAACAAGTATCCTCTGCCCCGCATTGACATTCTATTTGATCAGTTAGCCGGAGCCAAGGTATTCTCTAAGATTGACCTCTGCTCCGGATATCATCAAATCAAGATCAGGCCGAGTGACATTCCAAAAACAGCCTTTTCTACTAGATATGGACTCTACGAATATCTGGTCATATCGTTTGGTCTTACCAATGCCCCAGCATACTTCATGTATCTCATGAACTCTGTTTTCATGCAAGAACTTGACCAATTCGTAGTGGTCTTCATTGATGACATTCTGATCTACTCTAAAAATCCAGAAGATCATGCAAACATCTCCATATTGTTCTTCAGAGATTAAGAGACCACCACCTGTACGCCAAATTCTCCAAATGCGAGTTTTGGCTGGATACCATTAAATTTCTGGGATATACCATCTCCAGTAATGGTATATCCGTTGATCCCAGCAAAGTTCAAGAAGTATTGGACTGGAAACCACCTATGTCAGTCCATCAGATTCGCAGTTTTCTTGGTCTAGCTGGCTATTATCGTCGTTTCATTCCTGACTTCTCAAAAATAGCCAAACCTATAACCAAAATGCTAAAGAAAGGAGTAAAATTATCTTAGGATCAGAAATGTGAAGATGCATTCCACACCCTCAGAGCACATCTCACTACTGCCCCAGTTCTGGCTCAACCAGATGTTTCCAAACCTTTTGACATCTATTGTGATGCTTCGGGAATCGGACTTGGTTGTGTGCTTATGCAAGACAACCGAGTGATTGCGTATGCATCGCGAGCACTCAGGACTCATGAACAGAACTATCCTACTCACAATATTGAACTCGCAGCTGTCATTCATGCACTTAAGATTTGGAGACATCATCTGATGGGTACAAAGTGCCATATCTATACTGACCATAAAAGCCTCAAGTACATTTTCATGCAAGCAGATTTAAATATGAGGCAAAGACGCTGGCTAGAGCTTATCAAGGATTATGATCTAGAGGTACACTATCATCCAGGCAAGGCCAATGTCATTACGGATGCACTTAGCCGCAAGACGCATTGCTCTTGCTTATCTGTTGAAGCTTTCAATGAGACTCTTTGTTGGGAGATGAGAAAGCTCAACCTAGAGATCATTCCCCAGGGTAGCTTGAACTATCTCTCAGTTGAAGCTACGCTTAAGGATAACATCGTTCTGGCACAACAGCGTGACAAAGGGGTCAGAATCATTAAGCAGAAGTTAGCACAAGGAGAAGGAAAGTACAAATGTTTTCGAGTAGATCGTAAGGGGGTTCTATGGTTCAACAAATGTATCGTGGTACCCAAGGACCATAGGCTTCGTAAGCAAATTTTGGACGAGGCTCATGTGTCCAAATTCTCTGTGCACCCTGGTAGTACTAAGATGTACCAGGATTTGAAACAGAACTTTTGGTGGACTCGTATGAAGTGAGAAATTGCAAAATATATCTCGGAGTGTGACATTTGCCAAAGGATTAAGGCCAGTCATTTGAAAACTACTGGTATTCTTCAACCTTTACCCATTCCTTCTTGGAAGTGGGAGGATATCAGTATGGATTTTATCGTTGGCTTACCCAACACCTCCCAAAGATATGACTCCATTTGGGTAATCATTGATCGATTAACCAAGACTGCCTATTTCCTTCCCGTGCACACTACATACAATGCCAAAAAGTATGCTGAAATCTATCTAAATCAAATCGTTCATCTCCATGGTGTGCCTAAGATGATCATTTCTGATCGTGGAGCACAATTCATTGCTCGGTTCTGGGAGCAACTTCAACACGCTCTTGGAACTAAGTTAATCCGAAGCTCCACATATCATACTCAGACAGATGGAGAAACAGAAAGGGTAAATCAAATTTTAGAAGATATGCTTAGAGCCTGCGTACTTCAGTACGACAAGAATTAGTACAAATGTTTGTCGTTGGTAGAATTTTCTTACAACAACAGTTATCAAACAAGTCTCAAGATGGCTCAGTTTGAAGTATTGTACGGTTGCTGATGCCGAACTCCTTTGAGTTGGTCACAAACCGGTGAGCGTAAAATCTTTGGACCCGACCTCGTCACTGAAGCAGAGGAAAAGGTGAAGACTATTTAGAATAATCTCAAAGCCACCAATCTCGACAGAAAAGCTACGCTGATATATGAAGAAAACCCTTATAATTCTAGGTTGGAGACTTCGTGTATCATCGAGTATCTCCTACTCGAGGTGTTCAACGGTTTGGCATAAAAGGGAAGCTAGCTCCTCGATACATCGGACCCTTTGAGATTACCGAAGTTTGTTGACCCGTAGCTTATCGCCTTCAACTTCCTCCTCAATTAGTGGCTATTCATGATATCTTCCATGTATCTCAACTTAGGAAGTGTGTCAAAGTTCCTACTGAGATCATCGATCGCCAAGCCATCGAAATCGAATCTGATCTAACTTATACCGAACATCCGATCAGATTGCTAGACACCAAAGAGAGAAGTACTACAAGAGAGACCATCAGGATGTTCAAAATTCAGTGGGATCATCACACGGAAGAAGAAGCGACTTGGGAAACCGAGTCATATCTTCAGCGAAATTTTCCAGATTTCCTTCAAGCAAACTACTAAATCTGATTGATTAATTCCATCCTGTTCCGGAATCTCGGGACGAGATTCTTTTTAGGGGGGGAGGCTGTGACATTCAGGTACTTAGGATTAAAACACACTAGATGCTAGTAGGAAGTATGTATGTTTGATCTTTTGTATGTGTGCTAAAACTTTAATGCAAAGGGAAAAGGGTATTTGTGTAATTCTGGAAAATTTAGGTCTTTTAGTGTAAAATGGGTGAGAATGGGAAGTAAAATCAAAATATATGAAGGTTGTTTTGCAAAAAGTCAAGAACTTATGTTTAAACTGCAAATAGAGGTGAAACTACCCAAAGGATGCAAGTGTAGTGTAGATTTTAAATAGGATTTCTTTAAAGTTTAAAACTTTGCCAAGTTTTAAGTTAAATTCAAATTTTTAACTCTTTTGAAACTGAACCTTAAAGCAAAGTTGTAGATCTTGTTGAACTCTACACTTTTGCTTTTGGGCACATTTCCATTTGAGCTATGGTTTGAAAGTTAACTAGGCTTTACAATGGAGTCCCTGCACTTTTGGGAAATTGCAACAAAGTCCCCTTCGTCTACCTCCAGCTCCCTCCTCTCTCTGTTTCTGCTCGCGCCCGTGACCCGCCGCCCTCGCCGGCCATGTGCCAAGCACCAGCTGCCCCCGCACCACTTCCCTCTGCGCCACGTGCCGCCCCAGCACCCGCGCCGCCGCTCCCCACCCCGCGCTGGCCCTCTCCTCGCTGCTCCACGTCGTGCCACCGCCCGAGCCTCCACGCGTGCCGCCGACTTGCTAGCAGCAACTCTCGCCCGTGCCTCTTTCTCGACTTGAAGTACGTCCTGGAGCTCCCCACGGACTCACTCTTGCGCTCACACACGTGCATTTCCACTGCCTTTCGCTTTCCCGAGCACCCCACCTCGCTGGAGCCCTGCAGTAGCCCCGGCTTCCCGTCGACAGCCGCCTCCGCCGCCTCCCACCCCCGATCCATTGCTCTAGCAGCACCGCCGTGACCCATTGAAGCTCACAAGCCCGCTCAATTTCATTCTCCCGCGCTAGATCGCCCGGACCACTACGCCGGTGAGCTCGAGCTTCTGCCGCTGCTCGTCCTCGCCGTCGTCCCGACAATCTACTGCCTCTTAGCCCCGGCCAAGCACACCACCAGCACCACATCATCACGTAGAAACTTCCCAGCTACTTCCCTGCTGCTCTCCTGCCCTCCGGCCACTGGAACTACGTCGCCGTCCCTCGGACCTCCGCCGCCCATCTTTGTTCGCCGTCGACTCGCCGCCTTGGTCCTTCTATTCCCCAACACCGGCCACCCCCGTGACCGCCGTGAGCTCCTGAACCTTTCCCCTCACTTTCCCCTCGCCGCCGGTGAGCCCCCACGCCGGAATTTGATCGGCACCGATCGGCTTTCCTGTGTAGCCCGACCAAGGACCCAATTGCAAGGATTTGAACTTTTCCAGGGGTCTTTCTGTAGAAAAATCAGAACCCCCTATTCAAATCAGCCAACTTGTAAAATTCATAGGAATTTTTAGAAAAATCCAAAAATTGCCAAACCAATTTTGTTGTACTCCAGAAGTTTAACTCTACAACTTTTGTTAGTGGAGTTCAGTTTGAAATCAAATATTGTTAGAGTTATTTTAAAGTTTAGCAAAAGGGAATCTTGAGTGTAACCTTGGCATGTTAACTTTATTTCCTGTGAATTTTGGTGAGTAGCTTGTTTAGGGTATAAGTGATCTTGTATGAAAAATTCACCTATAGTACTGAACCCTAGTTTGAAATAATTTAAACTTATGCAAATCAAGCTAGAAATAGTTTAAATTTATTCAAGCATGTTACTCAGGTTTTCATGCTTCGATCTTTTTACCATGTGATGTTCTACAATAGAGTAGTCTATAGTAAATATTTTAGGAATTTACAACACTATTTTGCTTAAGGTTTGCATTTAAACTTGAAATTTGAACTTAATTCAAACACTTTAGTTTCTATTTTCAGAAAATTGTGAAACATTCATAGTAAGCTCATCCACTAGGAATAAGCTTATCCACAAAAATTCAAGGCCATAGCCTTTGCGAATTTCAAAATAAAATCAAACTTTTTAACTTAATTCAATTAATTCCACTAATTGAATTAAGATACCAATAGTAGGTTTATATTTAAACCTCTTGCTTTATAAAATTGTGTGAATCAATTTATTAGATTGCAACTTTTTGTGAAGTAAAACTCTTAACTCAAGAACCATCTAAGTTGAATCATTGCATACCATGTAGAGTCAACAACACTCGACGACGGAGGCTACGAGCTAGTCCCGGAACCCGAGCCAGGGTTTTCTGAAGATCCTGTGAACGTCAACGAGAATTTAACTGAAGCCCCGGACCAAGGTTCAGAAGTCGTTGACATCCCTGACCCCAGCCCCACTCAAGAAGGCAAGCCCTGATGCATAACCCAGTATTTTAAATTACTATACTTATACAGTTTTATCCTTATATGTCTATATTATACATTAAGTCTAGGAGTTGAAATGGAAGGCTAGATGCATGAATCTTAGGAACCTTTGTATTGAGCCTGAGTCCTTTTCGAATAGATGCTCTGCTAATAGGACCGGCAGAAGTCGAGTGATTTCCTATCACTCGCGCGATATAAGAGTTGAATGTTTACGATCCTGCAATCACTATAAGGATGATGGACGGAATCATGTGCAATATCATGACTTGGAAAGTTACCCCGTCTGTATTGATAAAAGTTGATAAGGTCGCAGTGTGTGGTAGCTGTGACTAAGCGTTTGAAAGTACTAGCCACATGTCGTGAAATATGGAAAGCGGTAAGCCTAGTAACCAATCGGCCCGAGAAGTGGACATACCTCCCACCACTCATAATTTGGTTTTTCACACGCACCGACGTGCGGGAGTACGTTCCGCGCAGCGGACAGGAGTACGGTCATGTAGTCGCGCTACAGACGTATGTCCTGCACATTGGATGTGCGTATGGTCCTACAGTCGCTTGTGGTGGTCCTGATCCATGAGTTGGAATGAAAGGCAAATGGTTGCTTTGGAACGATCGTTGGATGTTCCAAGCGTGTGAGTTAGGTTTACCCTTGCAAGGTTTGGAAATTCGATTCAGAATCGTCCGTTTCTCGTGGAGATTGAGACTGCTTATTTCTTCTGCCATATAGAGTAAGAACGGTAACTCTTATTGGAATAATCTTGATGGATGCTAATCTCTACCTTGCTTGTCTAGTATAGGTGCTTATCTAGAATGGTTAATGCAACTAGAATCTAAAAGCTAAGATATAAAAGTTAGATCATACTCTTTGTTGCTTTTCAGAACCATTACGAGCCATCATAAGTCTAGTTACATGGCTAACTATACCATGACACAGGTAAGTCTTGATGAGTATTAGCATACTCAGTCTTGCTAGTCAATTTTTCAGGTATGACCGGTGTAAACAAACGG
Source organism: Panicum hallii (assembly GCF_002211085.1). Lineage (NCBI taxonomy): Eukaryota > Viridiplantae > Streptophyta > Magnoliopsida > Poales > Poaceae > Panicum > Panicum hallii. The sequence goes on from NC_038044.1 coordinate 25,074,141, forward strand.
ATAGTCCAGCCTGGTCATTTTCTGTTTCGTTTGGTTGGTCCGTGAAGTGGGATCCGTCCCCGGCTGGCAATGACCCTCTGGAATCACACCAGGTTTCGGGCTGAACGTGGTGTCAACTCTCGCGACGTGTATAGTCGCGTGTTAATTTTCTTCCGCTGTTACTCTGGCACAAGCTTGTATAGCTTGGTTTTAAACAATGTTTGTATAAGTTAACTTTAAAGCTTGAAACAGTTTGTAATAATGATTATTATTCATGTAAAATTAAAAGTTAGTGAGTTGTGGTGTGATCGTAAACTCGCCTTCGTGCGAGGTAAACCTGTTTTGATCCTGTTGAACCGTGGTTGTATTGGGCGGTGACTCGACAGACCAATAGGTTGTTCCGTTTGAAGCGCGTTGAGTTAGGATCGCTTGTATAGCGATGACTAGCGCGTTTGAGCCGGAATAATTCAGACAATTCTGCCACACCGAAAATCTTTTTGGGAGTCGGAATAATAGGAGGATGGCCTCCTCTTGCATTGCATTGTCATTGGTTTCTCTCTCCAGTGAAAGTGACATTCGAGACATTTTACCGTCGACGCCATCTTCAGTGTACGGACCACCGCCAAAGTAGAAAAGACTAAAAACGGTGGCCCGCCCCTGCAACAAGAGAGTTCTTGAAGAGGTCATTGATGGACGGACAAGACCAGCATACCTAATAAATTGTTGTCTTCTACTCTCCTTTTATGGATTGGATCGACACATTATACATGGATTTGGTTTAAGGCCTTTAATTTGGTCAATTGGTCTCAAGAAAATATCTTGCAACAATTTCTCCCATATCATCTCAGGGAACTTTCTACTTTTACCACACGTTTTGGTATGTCAGACTTCGTATGAGCTATCCCCCCCCCCCCCCATCCCCCCGCGGTTGTTTGCTTTCTACAAGTGTCTAGTTACCCTAAGCATGTGCTTAACATAATACGAGGACGATGCTTATGCATTTTTGACGTAAAGTTCTGAAGAAATTAATTAAATACACTAGGAAAAAGATGGGGAGGTAAACTAAAGTCCTATTTGGTAGGGCTCTGGCTGCTCCATCTCTTGAGAGTCCGTGAAGTAAAAAAAACTAGCTTCATCATTTTCTAGCTCATTTTGAGCACCGACTTTTGCTACAATGTGAAAGATTCTCTAGAAGATGGAGCCGTTTTTGGAGTAGAGGCCTTATGGGTCTGTTTGGCAGAGATTCGAAGCTAAATCTAGGAGGAACTCAGGCAAAAGTAGACACAAAAGTAGACAAGTGATTATAGACTGATTCTGTGAAGTAAATTCTTTAAAATGAACTAAGTGGTTGGAGCTGCAAAAGAATTAGTTTCTCCTTTTTCATCTCCCACTCAGAATCACTTCATAATTAAAATTTAACGTAGAGAATCAATTTCAAGCATAGAATCATTTTCCATAATGAATCAGAAACAAGATAAGCTCTACCAAACACGCCATTAACAAGGTTCATGAAGAAATAGAATAGGATTACACTGTATATACAACCTATCCGTAGAACTAGTTAGCTAGGATGTAAAATCGCCATTTTTTAATTAACCTTGATATACATTCGACTGCCTTGGATGACTTGGTTTACTACTGCTTCAGGGCGAATCACTGCGTGAGCCAGCAGCGATGGTTTGCCTTCGGAAACGGAGTCATCACGAGTATGTATTGCATTTTTCCTTATTAATTGATGGGTTAAAAACATCTAATTTTAACAATGTTACAAATGGATTGTGCGTACGTGAAGTTTTTCCCTGAGTAAGGTGTAAGGTTACCAACCGATTAGCAACCAACTTATTATGTCAATGGACCTTTATTTGTAGCCGGTCCCATTCGTGCATATTGATGTATGCATGGTTCGGTTGGCTGCCAACTTCACACAATGTGCCGGACATGAAATTTGTGCCTGCTGTTTATAATAACCAGGATCATGGATGATATTGCATTCTTTTTCTTTTCTTTTCTTTTCTTTTCTGCAAACTATCATTTTTTTCTTCCCATTAACAAAAACCATGTTTTTTTAATCTTGCGATGAACATAGAGTAATAGATTAAACTTGGCATGCCATCATCCGAATTGTGCTCGCAAAAACCATATTTCTTTTGTGTGAACAAAAACCATAATTTCGGTGAGGCCTTCAAGTTTTTTGTTTGATTAGAACAAGAATATAGTATAATGCCCCTAGTAAACTGAGGAGACAATTTAGTTTCTGGTGAAAAGTTGAAAAACTAATGCTAGACTTTAACATCTTTGCCAATGCTCCTCTATCACCTGAAGAGACTAGGGATCAAGTTAATGCACTTGTCAAATTCTGCCAGCCTAAATGGAGCCCCTCTGTCTCTCTGCTTTACGTACGGTTCGGTGCACCAAACCATTACACGATGATGTTGCACACTCGCATGTAAGCTACCCCACGACATTATGCTCTAACCTTCCATTCATGCGGCGTCATCATCATCGTCATCATATTCCTGAGCAGCACTATCAGAATGTTTTCTCGCAACGTGTTCATCTCATCAGTTAACCGTTGATTCTATTAAGGTACTACAAGTTTACAAGTGTTTTGGGGAGGCCGAGTTGCCAATTGTCTGAAACTCTGACTGTGACCTTCAGACATTCATCTTCCGATGGTGATACTATCATCGATCTGTCAGTCTAACAGATTCTTCAGTACAGACACAAAGACACTTCCTAGCAAAACACAGCGGTACTGTGGCCCATGCCTACTAGCGGTGTTCTTGAAGACGCACACTGATGGATGGACAGGACCAGCCTACCTAATAAGTTGCTGTGTTCTAATCTCATTTTTGTCAGCTTGGGCGAATTTGACCTGTCAACTCAAATAGGAAAGTTTAATCCAGGTCTGTAAGCAAGGTCCACACGCAGGGGCCAACCTTTGTGTGAACTCACTTGGATTTCCCAATGGTTTGCACGCACTTATATATGTACTGCCATAAGCAAGGTCCACAAGCAGGGGCCAACCTTTAGCAATAAGATGTACAAGAAAGAACTTTGTACAAGAAAGACCTATTTGTAGCTTAACTGCTTAACCATAGCATCATCTTAAAATGTTTGTATAGACAAAGAAATAATTAACAAGCGGTATTCGAGCATTGCAATCGAAGTACCACTCCCTCACGGTAAGTATCATGAATCAGCCACTGGTTGTATCATCCTGTGCTTTGCATCAGTAAGAACCTTGTAAGAGATTGGTAAGACGTACACGAGCTTTTTGTCACCCCGTGAGAGTTGTAGTTGATAGGGGTTCTCCTATTTTCGTAGGTCCGGTCTTGCCAATCAGGAGGATTCGAGTATTTCCGGTGGTTCGGTGCTCTGCTTTCAAAAGAACTTGTTGGGTTTTATTTGAATATGTCCCCTAATCGTCGAACTTACAAGCCAAATTTGAAGGATCTCTCTGATTTGTGAATTGAGCATTGACGTGAAACCATTGATTTTTTGGCAACACTCATCTGTCAGGGGACCAAAATGGAATCAATTTGATGATGCAGTTGTCAATTTTCACCAGCTAACTAAAGATTTCTAAGTTACGATTAGGGACGCACATCACTTGCATGCATCATTCCATATGAGAAAATAGTGAAGAAGCCTCCATCCCTATCTATGTCATGTCTCTATCTCTCGTTAGCTAGATTAACAACTTCCTCGGGTTGGTGACCTTGATAACAGAATGACCTTCAACATGTATGTTTAGAAAAAATAATTTATCACTATACCATGAAAGTAATATTCAATATAAATATAAGAATACGATTTCCACATTCTCTATCTAAATAGCTTAAAAGATAATTTTTTTTGTCAAAGTTAAAGAAAATCAAAGTGCTGTTTGGTTTGCAGCAGAACTATGATGCAAATGAAAAGGGAATCAGATTACGGCGTGTCTGCTCCTGTAATGATGATACCACTTTGTTTGGTTGCTGCTGATAGAGTACCGGTAATAACATATGCTTCTTGCTTCATTTGATTTGCAAAAAAGAAGAATTGGAATACAAACGGCAGAGCAGGAAATGATTCCATGCAACATCAACAAATATTCAATTGATTATTTGGAGAATCAATCTGTACAAGCATGATCAAATTGGGGAAAGAAAAAGGAAAAAGGAAGAAAACAATCTCTGATATGATGCCCTTTTACCGAGAGCAAGGAACACGAATCCACCAAAAATTAGACCAGACAAGCGGAGCTGATGAGCCACCACACCAATGAAGAGGAGCCTGCCATTGCCACTGATGGCGTGGTCGTCCCTTTCAATCCTGTTTCTCTTCCTCTCTCAGATCTAGGGATATGTTGGAGGAGAGTTTTGTTTAGAGACAGATGGATGAGAGAAGCAGCTGACAGGGATGCTCGCCGGCACAGGGTCGACAAAACTGGTTACCTGCAGGCGAGCGGTGGAGTTGCTTGCTCTGCCATGCGAGCAGAGGAGAAGCCGCCACCAAAATAGGTGAATTTCAGAAAATTCAGTTGTCGCTGAAATAGGTGAATTTCAGAAAATTTGGAAATTTCAGACTAGGACTCAATTGTTTGACCGGCCAACAAAATTATTTATAAATAAAATTTGCTAGAATTTGATGTAAATTTGGACATTGACCACTCCTGGAGAAGATGGTGAGAATTAGCGAGACACCATGAGAAGCTAAGGAGAAAGACTATGGAAGCATGCTGTTTCTGCGTTTGTTGGCTATCAATTTTCTTACTGGAACAGGTAGAAAGGAGACCTATAATTAGGGTTTATTACATTTTTATATCTAGAGGAGTACGTGCACTTGTATGGACCATAGTCATGCATAGTATAAAATTCAACTTCGGTTGAATTTGGGAGAATTCAATTTTATTCTGATCTCTCACCGAAATGGGTAAATTTCACCAAAATTTAGTCATTTCGGACCGAATCCCAGAACTGACCAGTCACATATGGTGACGAAGTCTTATATCGTATAACGCTTAGGTGAGGGTAGTATCAATTTTGTGTAGGCCCGTATCTGATAATGGTGTCATCATATTAGTAGGGAACCTAAACAAACAGTTGATAACAGGATCTATTTCCCTCCATAAACATGTCACGTTACAATCTTCCTAACCGGAACTGTGTCTGAAACTTCAAGTATTCCCTAAAAATGAACCGTCATGTATACTGTACAAGATGAGCTCGCCTATCTTTGCTTCGGATTTGTGTTGCGATCAATCATGCATATATCATCGTACTTCTCCATTACGTCGTTCCTAAACGTGCAAGCGACGACACGACCACACAAAAAGCCTATTTGTGGTTCCTACGTGTAAATAAATATGATGCTACACTACACCTAATCAAAGTGCAACTCATGGTAGACTTATTGACGAATTAATGCAAACAAGTTCTAACCGATGCTTGTTTGGTGGTATTCATCTCATCTGTGAGAAGAAGAAGAAGAAGAAGAAGAAGAAGAAGGAGGAGGGTCCGGTTTAGTGGTACAAACAAGAATTTCTGAGGAGGGGCGGATTTGGAGTGCTCAAGTCATTTCTAGGCTTCATAGAGCACTTTCGTTTCATCCGCTTCTGAGTCATGACCTGTAAAATAAAAAAATAGAACTTCGATGGGTGCCATTTGAAATATCCTCATTCGTGCAAGTTTTACAAGTTTGGCTGCACGTATATTTATTTGACGAATTCTATTTCGGACAAAAAAGTTGCTGAGGATTTCTACCAGCACCGGAACGGGTGATTTCGTTAACCATTCGGGGGTTCGATCGTCGACGCCGTGCATACCGAGGACAGCAGTTTGCACTCTGGCTCCACCAATTTTTTTTCCGCGTGCAGGAACACTACGCACCTTAATTAGGAGTGAGAGTGGGTATTCAAGTGGGTACCAATTTTTCGTCGGCTAACTAATTACGTTGAGTTTCATTTTAGTTCAATTCTTTCTTTAAAAATTAATTAATAGATATATGACATGCTATTGTAGTTCATTTTACCAAAATTTAGATTAACCTAATTATACAAATGATATGGATATTACATCCCTAGGTGAGAGAGAAAGGAGAGTATGAAACAATATACATCATGGTTCAGTTGACAGAAAATTCTTATATCAACCAAAGTTGACAGAAATATACATCATTTTATTAATGCCATCACTATCAAAATTTATGTACATCTAATGTTACTAAATAAATCTAACCCTAAAGGCTAACTGCAGCAGTACTGGCTGCACAGAGACCAGGGAGTGGAGCACAGCGCGCTGTTATACCCAAGTCGACCGAGTCGAAGGCAAATAGATCGACACAACTCACAACTAGAAATTTCATGAGAGCTGAAAACAGTTATGAAAATAGCCAAAATTGCATAATTTCATGAGAGTATTTTTCTTAAAACCTTCACGAAAATAATCATTTTCATGGCAGGCTCTAGAACACCACCATGAAAATATTTTTTCTTGAGAGTTTTTTATCTCCTTCACGAAAATAAAACTTTTTATAAGATTTGTTAGTTAATCTTATGAAAATATAACCTCTCTCACAAAATCTCCGTTTTGTAGTAGTGACTTGTTTTGCTTCCTTGAAATGCGATAGGGAAAAAAGGCCTAAAACTTAGTTTTTTGGGCCTCTTCTTGGGCCTCTTCAAGGAAGTCAGAAGAAAGTTTCATGATGAGGTGGTCCCACACACCATTTTAGCTTGGTGATTAGCAATTAAGCAGGATGATTAAAGAGGTATACTACAGAAAAACAATTTTGTTATGGGGTACAAACTTTGCATCTCTAGAGTTTAGGGGCTCAATTGTACAAACAAGACAAACACAGGTCTAGAGGAGCCAAAAATAGACTTATTTCTTTAATCTTTCTATTCATGAGCATTGATTGGCTACACTTGAAAACGCACAATTAATCCGATCCAACAATGTCAAATTCCAACACTTGTCTGATTTGATGCACCGATCTTCAGGGTTTGAATCCAATGCAGCACAGTTGATCTAGGAATCGTCAGCAGCTCAGCATTTTCTCTTCCATCTCGCTCGCTCGAATCGACGCCAAGATGGGAGCAGGTACATGCACGTCAGCTGCTGGAGGAGCAGGCGGCGCACCGGACGAGCCCATTCTCGTTGCACGACGCGCAGACGCGGAAGCCACCGGTCTTCTCGCTGAACCGGCGGTGGCTGCCGCAGCAGGCGCCGCACGGGACAAACCGCGATCCGCCGCACGACGCGCAGGGCGTGGGCGCGGCCTGCGCTGCGCCGGCCAGGACTCGCCGGAGCTCCCCGCTCTCGTGAAGGAGGCGCACCTCCTCGGCGTCCCCGACGAGCCTGCCGCCGACGAAGAGCTGCGGCAGGGGCGGGCGGTCCCGCCGCATCAGCACACGGAGCTCGGCGAGGTAGGCGGCGTCCATGGACACGTCCCGCTCGTCGACGGCGACGCGGAGGCCCCGGAGGATGGTGCGCACGGTGCGGCAGTCCTCGAACGTGCCGCGCACGGCGCGGAGGGAGGTGAAGTAGAGCACGACGCGGCGCTCCCCCGCCACGGCTGCCGCCGCGGCCTCCGCGGCCGCCGCGAACGACTTGCACGCGCGCAGCCTGGACGCCGACCGCGCGCGGTGCAGGACGATCTTGCCGGGTGAGCCGGCGCCAGCGTCGGGCGCCGCGTCGTCGAGGACGGCGCTGATGCCCTGGTAGTCCTTGCCGGTCGGCGACGACGCCGTGGGCGCGGAGAAGGACGGCGACTGCGTGAGCCGCGCGGAGGCCTTGCTCCGGCGGACCCACGGCGACCACATCGCCGGCGGATGCTTCTTGGCCCCGATGCGTGCGCCTTCAGGAGGAGAGGAGGCCAGGGGCGTGGTGAGCTCGTGCATGCGCGCGCGCGCGTGATGGCCTTGGTGGCTAGTTGTCTGGCTGCCCCCGCCTTCGGCATGCTAATTTTAACCAGGCTTTAACTGTCCCCAAATCTTGTGGTGTCTCCCTTCATTTGGTGCGTATTTCTTCTCTTTGATCCGTTTCTTCCTCTTTTCTTCGAGATGTTCGCACACGGAGGATGACAGGTGGGACCCCTGTGCAGGATCCTTACCTCTTTTACGGGCTCATTTTTCAGGAATTGAATTGTTTATAGTATCAAACTATACATTTTAAGTCTGTAAGTAAACATTGCTTTTCAGAATTGCTACAATCTACTCCATGTTCCAAATTGTAGGTCGTTTTGATAAATCCAGATACATAATTTTACTATGCATCTAGATAAATTTTAATTTTTCAATTGTATTCCATATTCTTGGGAAAAAAAAAACAGGAACTGTAAACATGCAGAAAAATCATGAGCGGAATATAACATATTTTCAGATCTTGATATTGCAAAGTCAACACGTGGGCCATAGCCGCATGACCGCATCGTTGATAGATGTAACACGTCAAACATATAATTTGATCTTGGTGAGCAAGGAGTATAACCACCCAACCTAGGCACGTGGGTATACTTGCAACTTTTTTTTATTTAGGGTACACATTCAATTGTAGCTAGCAACAACGAGTACATGACGAATGAGAGCCCCTTGCAAATGGTGCGGGGAAAGGCCAAATGGCTTGCCTGGGACCAATATTTGGATTTACGTCTCGACATTTTACCCTCCGTTATTTGCCACTAATATCTCCGTAAAATGATGTCCTCATGTGTCATTAAAAGCAGAAAATGGCAATGGCAATGGCATCAAATTTAGCTTTTGATGTCTACTAGGGAGGCAAAGCAGTGATGGCCGCTACACTCCTCGAATTGGTTCATTTTGTTCTGTTGGTCGCTGTGGCGAGTTCTCATCTCATGTAATTAGTATTGCCATGTGTATAAGTCTTCTTCTTTGACCTATTCTTCACTCCTTTAACATTAACAATACGCAGTTTTCCCTGTGTGCTCGGAAGCATGGCTAATTTTATCGAGGTAGCATCAGTGAACTAATTAATTACTAGCACGGGCGCACGGCCATACTGTACAAACCGTGCCGGAAGCCCTTCCAACCAAGTCACCATCGGGACGTCGAACCTAGCGACTCAGTTTATGCATTTTGTTTCTTCAAAAAGAAAACTTTATGCATTTTGCAAAAAAGAAGATTTGTATATGCTAGTCCTTTATCTAAGATTATAAGGTGTGTATTGTCAGAATCCGAGGCCACGGGACTGTGTACATAACGTAGTTTAATGAGGTTTAAGAGATTAAGTCTGTCTTATCTCTTATTCATCTCATTTATCTCTTATTTATCCCGTTTAAATAGGAGATAAAGCTAACCGATACAGAAGGAATCTACTGAAAATATGTTCTGATAGGATTCCTTGGCTGGTGTTGGTTAGTATTCCTGTAACCCTGACCTCCCGGATATATAAGGGGAGACAGGGACCCTCTCAAAACAAGATCTCAAGATCATTCTACACCCAAGGCAATACGAATCACCAAACAGGACATAGGGTATTACGCACTTCGCGGCCCGAACCTGTCTAAATTTTGTGTTCCTTGCACCTTCGAGTTCCTGATCTCGGCGTCCTCTCACCTAAAAACTTACCACCTTAGGTATATCCTTCGGTGGGCAGCCGGTAAAACACCGACAGCTGGCGCGCCAAGTAGGGAAGCGCATCGAAGATCCACCGGCGAACTCGATGGCATCTTTCCGGTTCACCAGGTCAGTACCTTCTCAGGGTACAACTTTTATTTTTGGCTCGTGGGTCTGCGTCGCAGAGGGCGAGGGCGATTTCCGTCGCTTCCTCGTCGACATGAAGCCGAAGACCCCCGTGGCGTCTTCTCAAAGCGATCTCGACAAGTTCGTCGATGATCTCGACGATTTGTCAATTCGTGGGTCCGCGACAAGGATCGGAGAGGAGTCTGCTTCCAGCGTGACTTCATCCGGCGCTGCAACAACTTTTCTTGGGTTGGACTCGTTCGAATCTGAGGACTCCCGTAGCCAATCACGACTCGGCCAACACGATTTGGCCACTGATCTTTAGGAGGCCAACAGATCTGAGTCCCTCTCCGTATTGGAGGAGGACTTGGATTCTCTATTCCAAAAGCCTGAAGCCACCGCATGTCGGGGGGCTTCGGGTTGTTTTGGCGCCAACAGTCTGATGATCACCTCTACTCCAGAGGGGCGTTTCGTGCATTGGAAGGGCATGAGCCTTTCCGATCTACTCAAAGCCGATGATCGGCTGGTGGCACAGCTCGAGCCTTTGCCTTTCCAGGAGGGCAGGCTGTTGGTTACCGTGGCGGAGGAGTCGACTGAACTAGTCGACGCGAGCTGTGATGAGCTCGTCTCTCGCCAGGTGCTGATGGCGGAAGAAGGCGAGGACGATGGCGATTTTCCCATCACCGAATTTGATGCGGTCTCCGAAGATGAGGCCACAGCCAACGCCGGCGACGAGAACGATGCTGATCGTGAGGCATGGAGGGCCACGAACAGGGCCCGCACAATCTGGCGGAGGAGGGTCAATGAGCGCAGGCGATCTATGCATCGCGAGCTTGACCCTGAGTTCACCGCCGCAAGCAAACGGGGCTTCAGGACCCCGGTGGCCAACATCGCCAGGGTTACGGCCATACTCGAGCGCAGTAACGATCTGAATGTGCGCCAAGCACTTCTTTACGCGTAGAGGGCCTGGATCCAGCTGGATCAGCAAAACCCAACGTCTACTATCAGGGAGGAGTGCGTGGACGAGAGTCGGAGCCAGGCTCACAGCCGAACGGCTGGCGGTCACCCTCGACTTCAGCCCAGCCACAACAACGACAACGCTCGCGGGAGTCAGGCCCCTGGCGGGAGGCAGCAGCCACCTCCAAGGGGTAACCCGCGACAGGCCAATCATCGATCTCCTCCAGAAGACCTGCGCCAGCACATTAATGAAGGCCGCGATGCGCGGTCCGTGATCGACTCCAGGCGCAAGGTTCGCGAAGAAGTCGAGACTGAAGGTACTGACTACAGCGACCGTTTCCCAGCTTTCTCCGCGCGGTTCAGCAGCTACAAGTACCCTGAGGGCTTCAAGCCGATCGGATCACCAAGTACGACGGCAAGCAAGCTCCTCAGCAGTGGCTACGTTGCTACTCCACGGCCATTGAAGTCGCAAGTGGCTCGAACATCACTAAGGTCGTCTACTTTCCGATGGCCCTGGACCCTGCGCCGCTCACATGGCTGGAGAGCCTCAGCAACAACTCGATCGACTCCTGGGAACGGCTCAAGAAGGTTTTCATCGAAAACTTCCAGGGAGCGATAGCTCGCGCAGGTACTCGTCACGATCTTGCTCAGTGTAAACAGGAACGTAACGAGCTCCTGCGGTCCTACACACGTCGCTTCTTCGACGTTCGCGCTACCATCACGAACATCTCGGAGGACGACATCATCAACTGCTTCTACAACAGCATCACCGACCCAGGCATCTACAGAGACTTCGGGCGGAACAGGCTGAAAATTGTTGCGGGCCTTCGTGACATGATGCACGACTGGTCCGAACAGGAAGAGAAGATGTGGGAGCGGTTCCTGCGGTGCCAAGATAGCAATCTGAGGCGTCCAAATGACAACCGCAACGACAAAGGCCAGCTGGACTACTCAGGCCCACCCCGAAAACGCAGGCCAGATGATCTCATCGCTGCTGTGGATCGTCCTTCGCGGGGCAAGAAGTCGACAACGTAGGAGGAGTTTGAGAAGCTCCTACAGAAGAAGTGCCCGTGCCATCCAGGCTCCAATCACGCGGCTATCGACTGTTACCACCTCAGGAGGACATTCAGCAACTCCGGTGGTGGCAAGAAGAACAAGAAGCTGGTGGATAAGGAACCCGAGGATGACGACCAAGAAGACCAAGGGCGCAACGCGAAGTCCAGGATGCTTCGAAGACCGTCAACGTCATGTTCGGGGGAGATGGAGACTTCGGCTCCAGGCGGGACCACAAGCTGCTTCTTCAGGAGATCATGTCCATCGAGCCGGTGGTACCACGACCACTCCGTTGGTCGGAGGTCCCCATCTCGTTCTCCCACGATGATTAGTGGATGAGCTTCTCGGAGCCCGGCAAGTTCCCCCGGTCCTAGATCCAGTGGTGGCAGAGGTCAGGCTCAGCAAGGTGCTCATCGACGGTGGGAGTGGTCTCAACCTCATCTTCGCCAGCACTCTGAGGAAGATGGGTCTGGACCTCACGGGCATGTTGGTCCCGAGCAAATCCCCCTTCTATGGCATTGTCCCAGGTAACGGGGCGCACCCGCTTGGTACGGTGGTTCTTCCAGTCACCTTCGGCACGAGGGAGAACTACCGCACCGAGTTCATTAAATTCGAAGTAGCTAACTTCGAATCCTCTTATCATGCCATATTGGGTCATCCGGTACTCGCCAAATTCATGGCAGTGCCGCATTATGTTTATCTGCTTCTCAAGATGCCTGGACTAAGTGGAGTACTCACTCTCCGAGTCGACTTGAAGAAGTTGTACGATTGCAATTAGGAGGCGATCCATTATGCTTCGACTACTCGTGTGCCAGATGCTTCAGGGGAAGTACTGGCGGCCGCGTAGTAGCTCTCCCAGTCCGGGCTGGAGATCCCTTCGAGGAAGGTCAGCAAGTCGAGCATCCAGTCGACTGACGACGTGGCCCTCAAGACGATCCAGCTCCAGGAGGGTGACTCGTCTAAGACCGCCGTCATTGGCGCAGGCTTAGGTGAGAAATAGGAACCTGCGCTCGTCAGTTTCGTTCGGGCTAACCGAGACATATTCGCGTGGAAACCAGCGGATATACCAGGGGTGCCCAGGGAGCTGATCGAGCATAATCTGAATGTACACCCAAAGGCTGTGCCCAAAAAGCAACGCCTACGGAGGTTTGCTCACGACAAGCGTGAGGCAATCAAACGTGAAATAGCTAAACTCCTCGCGGCTGGATTTATTAAAGAAGTAATCCATCCAGAGTGGGTAGCTAATCCCGTTCTTGTAAAGAAAAAGAATAATGAATGGAGAATGTGCGTTGATTACACTGATCTCAACAAGCATTGTCCGAAGGATCACTTCGGGCTACCGCGTATTGATCAAGTCGTCGACTCGACGGCGGGATGTGTGCTTCTCTGTTTCCTTGATTGTTATTCAGGATAACATCAGATTGCGCTTAAGGAGGAGGATCAAATCAAACAGCGTTCATCACCCCGTCTGGGACATATGCTTACAAAACTATGTCCTTCGGGTTAAAAAACGCAGGGGCAACCTATCAGCGTGCGATCCAGATGTGCTTCACGGATCAGCTGCATCGGAACGTTGAGGCTTACGTGGATGACGTGGTCATCAAGACCAGAAATCCCGATGGCCTGATTGCAGATTTGGAAGAAATGTTCAGCAGTCTACGCAGATTTCGGTGGAAGCTCAACCCAACCAAATGCGTTCTCAGAGTGCCATCAGGGAAGTTGCTTGGGTTCATCATCCACAATCGGGGAATTGAAGCCAACCCTGTAAAGATCACGGCCATCACTGATATGGAGGCTCCGGCCACAATCAAAGATGTGTAGAAGCTAACAGGATGCATGGCAGCCCTGAACAGGTTCATCTCCCGACTCGGGGAGAGAGGACTACCCTTCTTCAAGCTCTTGAAATGTCAAGATAAGTTCCAGTGGACGGAGGAGGCCGAGCGGGCCCTGCAAGATCTGAAACATCACCTTCAGTCTCCGCCGATTCTTACAACGCCATTGCTGGGGGAAGATCTACTACTCTACATCACGGCAACAACTCATGTTGTCATCAGCGCCATTGTAGTCGAGCGAGGGAAGGAAGGCCATGCATTTGGAGTGCAGAGGCTGAAAGCATCTAGGCCCCTAAATTGTGTTTTGGTAATTAATGACAACTATAAGTGGACTAACTGCTTCATTGAGATTTATGAGAGTAGGATGGTCCATAGATGAATAGTTGAAAAGAAGCAAATGGCGCAACGATCTAAGAAGAGATTTAAAATGGACAGCTTAAGGCAAAGGTATAACATAGGAATTTTATTTTGGCCGGTCCAAAGAAGAGTAGAGAAGAACTCGACCGGGATTTTAGGCTAGATAGCCGTACTATTAAGAAGGGTCGATGTTCGTTTGCTCGAAAACTTCACAGTCCGGTTTGTCTCCAGCATCTAAGACAGAAGGTTTCGTCCAACCGGACTGTCCGGCCCTGTATGGCGGACTATCCGGTTAGGCTGTAACGGCTAGTTCAGACCATGCCGTTTTTGGAACAGTTGACCGTTGGGGAAGCAAGCGGACTGTCTGCCAGTAGCTGGCAGACTGTCCGCCAGAGTCGCAGAAAACCCACCAACTCCTCCAAACAGCTAGTTTGTGTTGGTAGGCTATATATACTCACCCCTTGGCTGCATAAGAGCTCTCTTAGCACTTGAGAATAACCTCTAGCACCAGGCACGTAACACCTCCTCACCTCTTCATTTGTTCCCATCCGCCCAAAATAACCTCTCCTCTCTCTTTTCCTCACCTCACACCACCAAATCCCCTCCTCCAAAAGTTGATTTTTGGCCGGATTCGCGGACCCTCCACTTCAATCCCCGGACACTCCGCGATCCCCTCGTCATGTCTTCTCAGTATTGAATCAAATCCCCTCTATTTCTTCTGGATTTCTCTCCTTTTGCCTAGGGTTTGAGTTGGGGGATCTCTCATTCTATCAAGTTTTTGGATGTATGCTTTGGGACACTTGTTAGTTATGTTGAGAGGATCATTTGCTTATGATTTGAGGATTTTCTCACGGTTAAATTTAGAGATCGGGCTAAGTGAATTGAAGAACCCTAAATGGTGAATCATAGGGTTATGGCTGCTCATACTTGTTATCTATGGTCTCTAATTTGTGAAAACTCTTTTTGTGACTGTAGTGGAAGGGTCAAGAAAAGAGCAACAAAAAGGGACGAAGCTCCCAAGAGGCAACGCATTCATGATCCCTCTTCTTCCTCCGAGTCTGAGGATGAGGAATATGTTCCTCCTAGCCATACTCCTGTGGATGATCCTTTTGAAGACTATGAAGATGAGGGTGAGGATGATGTCCTGATCAATGAGAGAGCTAACATTGCCCCTAGAGTTTGGACTGCTGCAGATTATTCATCAGAAAGACATCCGTATCAATATGGTCTTGAGCGAAACACTAGCAATCTCTATTTCTACACAGAAGTGCAAGAAGAGGCATTCTTTGGTCATCTAGTGAACAAGACAGTCTTTGCACATCAGACCATTGATCTTAATTATATGTCTTCTCAGCTAGTCATGCGTGACTTGATCCCGATGCTTCAACATATTGGATTAAGAGAGTTTCTTACTCACAGATGTGATTGGAACAATACAATCATCCGACAGTTCTATGCCACAGTTGAACTTAATTTTGCAGATGAGCGAATTGAATGGATGACTGGAAAGATCAAGTATGAAGCTTCTTTTGCTGATTTCGCCAAAGCCATCAAAATCAACTATCAGTTCACCATAGGTCCTAACATTATCAGCCTACAAGACGACCCTGAAATGAGAGATGATGACATTACAGGGTACTATGAGCCAAATAGAACAGGAATTGACTGTTTCTATGGGCGCATCACAGGTCTTAAGCATTGGCCTGCAGTTTTGAGTAAAATTTCTAGGTGCACACTAGTTCCTAAGAGCGGATATCGAGAAAACTTTCTTGGATATTCAAGGAACTTTGTAGATCATGTGCTCAGGGGTGAGAAGATGGATGTTGTGAGGACAATCATGCATCAAATTCAATTTAAGAAGAAAAATCTTGAGGTCAACATCTACTTTGCTCCCTATATCATGTCTTTCATTATTCAGGAGACAAATTTTTATGGTCCAAGGCCAGAAAAGCACACACCCTACAAACCATTCTCTAATGACAGAGATTTTCTTCATAGAGCTCTCACTCCCATCAATGAGGTTGATGATCCACATGCTCCATTTAATCCTAATGCCGGTCAAGAAGCTCCTGCTCAAGAATCTGCTTAAGACGTGCCTCCTCCTCCTCAACCTGGTCAGCAATTTTGGGAGCCTCCTGCAGGGTACTTTGATCCTTACTTCACTACTCTCCAAAACAATGTCAATGCTAGTTTCTCTTCTCATTTTGAGAGTTATGGGGAGCAAGTTAATTAGAGGCTTAACACTATGGAGCAAAACTTATATGGGTGGACAACCGCCTGAATATTTTTGGCCAACACATTCACGACACTATGTATAATCCAATCATGACTAGACTTGAGCATGTGCACACTGGGTTACACACTGACATTGAGGCTCTTGATGCTCGGTTTAATGATATGAATGTGAGTGGAAGTCACAGTGGACCTCATGGTGGTTCTTCCTCTAGTTACTCAGATATTGAGGCATGGCAGCAACGCATTGAAGAAGACATTCAAAACATCAACGCAAGTCTCACGGGTTTCTCGGATCATTTCTATTCCATATTCCCGGCTCCGACTCCTCCGCCATCGTTCTATCCTTTTCACCCATATTTGCCTCCACCATAAGACGATTGATTTGGCTAAATTGGTGAAGGCCTCTCTTTTTGGTACTTGATGCCAAAGGGGAAGAAGAAGAGAAAGGAGTGGGTGGTCTTAGGAGGAGCTTGCTCTTAGTGAAGATGAAGACCCTCTTGCATTTGCATGCATGAACTATGAACTCCTTGCATTTCATGTTTATTTGCATTTCATGTTTATTTACTCCGCATGAACTATTTGCTATTTGGGCTTGTAATAACTCTAAATACTTATGTGTGTGCTTGAACCTCTTTAAAATCGGTTGTGATGAACTAGTTGTGCTTAATATTTATTTACTTATCTATCTTTGGATGTGGTTGATGAGGCTAACAAATTTTGAATATTGGATATGTGTATTCTCTTGCCTCGCTTCCATTTTGTAGGGGAAATTCCGCTAAAATTTTTATATCAAGACATATGTGTGGAATTCAATAAAAATTATATGCACATATGTAGGGGGAGTTTTTCTTCTACTCTTAGAATTTTGAAGAAGTCTTACTCTATCTTACAATACTCAAATTGAATATGAGTAAGTCTTTCAAAATTCTTTCTCAAGTCTATCTAATACCTAGTGTATGAAATAGGCTTGAAAAACTCAATTATATCACTCCTTTGCTTAGTTGTCATCAATTACCAAAAAGGGAGAGATTGAAAGCATCTAGACCCCTAAATTGTGTTTTGGTAATTAATGACAACTATAAGTGGACTAACTGCTTCATTGAGATTTATGAGAGTAGGATGGTCCATAGATGAATAGTTGAAAAGAAGCAAATGGCGCAACGATCTAAGAAGAGACTCAAAATGGACAGCTCAAGGCAAAGGTATAACATAGGGATTTTATTTTTTGCCGGTCCAAAGAAGAGTAGAAAAGAACTCGACCGGGTTTTTAGGCTAGATTGCCGTACTATTAAGAGGGGTCAATGTTCGTTTGCTCCGAAATTTGCTAAGTGCCTTATGATCGAGTCTTTGCATTGCATACCTTGAGAAACATGGCACATGAGAGAAAAGATGCACACATAACGAGAATTCCTGCACTTCACGGCTGAACCGGATAGTTCAGCTCGTTAGACCGGAAAGTCCGGTTGCTGACGGCGGACAGTCAGGTTTGTCTCTAGCATCCGAGATAGAAGGTTTCGTCCAACCGGACTGTCCGGCCCTGCATGGCGGACTGTCCGGTTAGGCTGTAACGGCTAGTTCAGACCACGTCGTTTTTGCAACAGTTGACCGTTGGGGAAGCAAGCGGACTGTCTGCCAGTAGCTGGCAGACTGTCCGTCAGAGTCGCAGAAAACCCACCAACTCCTCCAAACGGCTAGTTTGTGTTGGTAGGCTATATATACTCACCCCTTGGCTGCATAAGAGCTCTCTTAGCACTTGAGAAAGATACTAGAACATCCTTGAGCTCTCATTCACTCATCTCTCACTCACCATTGCTTAGTGATCGAATTCTTGTGAGTTGGAGAGTGTTTAGTGCATTGTATCAAGAGGTTGATCATTGAGGCACTAGTGGGATTCCAAGCAAGCGTTGTTGGCTTGTTACTCTTGGAGGTTGCCGCCTCCTAGACAGCTTGGAGATCGTGTGAGCCACCGAGCACTTAAAAGGAGATTGTGAAGGTGCCGTGGCCAAGTTTGTGAGAGGTTGAGCTCGGCTCGCCGGAGCGGTGAAGAGCATCTTAGTGGAACCGAGGTTTGGAGAGGTTCTGTGATCGATTGGCTCAAAGACTAAGTGAAGACTTGGTAGAGGAGCAATCGAGTTCATTGAATCCACCTCAACGTGGATTAGGGGTGACCGGCAAGTTATCGACACCACGGGATAAATTCTTGCGTCTTGAGTATTGTTTCTTACCTTGCAATTCTTTACCGCATCTACTCTTGTGCAAGTTTACATTCCTAGATTCTAGCTTTGCTTGATCACCCTAGATTGCAAACCCAACTTAGCTCAACTTAGGCTAGAAATTTAATTCTCTTGTTGTACTAATTAAATTTCCCCTAAGTGCTTTGTTTTTTAGTTAAAACCGTCTATTCACCCCCCTCTAGCCGGCGTCCTTCAAAATCTGGAGAGAGGCTTATATCGACTTCATCCGGGATCAAAAACTTCCAGCAGGGGTAGACGCAAGAAGCGCAGAGGCAGCTTGTGTCATGCGCAGAAGCAAGGGTTTCGTCCAGGTCGACAGCAAGCTCTATCGGTGCGGCGCACGATCTAGGGTGCTCATGAAGTGCGTCATGAAAGAAGACGGCTGCGACATATTGCGGGAGATACATGAGGGCGTTTGCGGCAACCACACGGCTTCAAGAACGCTGGTGGGAAAAGCATACAGAGCTGGTTTCTGGTGGCCCACTACAGTGTCTGATGCTGAAGACCTCGTGAGGAGATGCCAAAACTGCCAATTCTTCGGAAAGCAATCTCATATCCCGGCTCACAGTCTCATCACCATACCACCATCTTGGCCGTTTGCTTGCTGGAGCCTAGATATGATTGGGCCCTTCACAACGGCACCAAGCGGCTTCACCCATGTCTTAGTGGCTATTGACAAGTTCACCAAGTGGATCGAGTACAAGCCGATAGCCAAGCTCACCCCAGATCGGGTTGTTGACTTCATCTCTGATATCTTGCATCACTTCGGCTTCCCCAACACCATCATCACGGACCTGGGATCAAACTTCGCGGCTAACCAGTTCTAGGAGTTCTGTAAAAATACGTGCATCAAGGTCAAATATGTCTCTGTTGCACACCCAAGGGCCAATGGTCAAGTCGAATGGGCGAACGACATGATAATTGAGGGCCTCAAGAAAAGTCTTTATGATGAAAACAACAAGAAAGGAGGAAAGTGGATACATGAGTTGCCACATGTCGTCTGGGGGCTCCGAACTCAGCCGTCCAAAGCCACAGGACAAACTCCGTTCTTCCTCGTCTACGGCTCTGAAGCTATCCTGCCGGCCGACATCATGTGGAAATCCCCAAGGGTTGAAATGTACAACGAAGGCGAGGCGGACGAGGCGAGGCAGTTAGAGCTCGACTCTGTTGAAGAGGCTCGCTGCACCGCTCTTGTTCAGTCAGCCCGATATCTGCAGGGGATTCGGCGATATCACGATCGCAACGTGAGGGAACGGTCATTCAGCATCGGTGACTTGGTCCTACGTCGTATCCAAGATGATTCTGGCCTACACAAGCTCAACTCAAGGAGGGAGGGCCCGTTCGTCGTCAAGCAGGTCACAAGACCGGGGTCGTATCGACTACAGTATCCCGAGGGCCAAGATGTTCCGAACTCTTGGAACATTCAGAACCTGTGCAAGTTCTACCCATAAGAAAATTTGGAGGCTATGTGTCACAAGATTCGTGTTGTAAATTTCTCTGCGAAGGCTACGTCCACGTGCATGTTTTATATAAATCGACTTCTTGTCATGAGTTGCACGGAGGCTACGGCCACATTCATGGTACATCGACTTCGTGTCGCAAGTTCGACGGAGGCTACGGCCACGTCCATGCTTCCTCGACTTCTCGCCATGACCTTTGATGGTCGTTTGCGATAATGATCGCATCTTTCCCGACAAGTTCGATCCGTTTGATTGGTTTATACCTAACTTATTGGATGGGTTCACACGAGGAGCCATGTCGGCTACACCCAGAGTCGTTGCACTCGGGGCAATCTCAACTCCTCGCCAGAAGCATGGCAGTTGCGCGACGACGCTCGCGTACCTTTCTAACAAGATTGATCCGCCCGATTGGCTTATACCTAGCTTGTTGGGCGTGCTCACATGAGGAGCGATCTCGACTACACCCAGAGTCGGTGCACTCGGGGTAGTTTCGTTCTTCTTTCCATAAACACGGCAACCTCGCGATGATGCTTGCGTTCTTTTCCAACAGGTTAGACCTACCCAATCGGGTTATGGCTAACTCGTTAGCTCGGGTTCTTACTTGGAGCTATGGCTACCTCCAGGGTCACTGCACTCAGGGTAGTGTCTACTACTTAGCCTCTAAGCCTGGATGACAATTCAGCTAAGGCACATACAAGTAGAGACATCGAATAAAACATATACACAAGGAAACAAGTACTTGTTTTTACATCATACTCTTGCAGTACATTTTCTACTATTTGTTCCGCTACAGGTCGGGCTTCTTGGAGGTACTCGGTGAATTGGTCTTCAGTGCACTCCGCAGCCACTCCCTGAGCAAATGTTTCTAGTTGAGCCTCCGGCAAAAAGAACTTTACAAAGGCGAGGGTGTGGCTGACACATGCGACCGGGGCTTCTGAGAGGAATTTGACCACCTGCTGCGGCGCTCCGTGAAGTCGCTCCAGCAAGGGCCGCTGGCCTGCTTCGCCTTCTTCAGCTGGATCCACCATATCCACGAGTGTCTGGGCGGCTTCCCTAAGAATCTCCAGTTCCTTCTCCCGCCGTCCTTTCTCCTCGCCCAGCGTCTTGATCTGCTGAAGATAGTCGGCGAACTGTTGTTCAGTGTCGTCGATCACCTTCTACAGCCTCTCGACGTCATCTGTACGGTGATACAGCAGCACATCAGTAAGCAGCTCTTCTTTACTCATTAAGATTTTCCTAAGTTCTGTGGTGAAGATTTTTCAGAATCCAAGATAAATTGTCAAACGTAAGTACTCGAGGGAAGCAAGGGCTTACCTTGGTGGGCTTTCTTCTGCTCTTTGAGCTGCTCCTGGTGTGCTGTCTTCTGCTCTTTGAGTTGTTCTCGGAGCTCAGAGTTGGCTTTCTCGAGGTTCCGCAGGTTGTTCTTGAGTAGCCAAGTCTCTCGAGTCCTTTCCTATTTCAGCATGTTGAGCTCCCTCTGCAGATAGCAGTTCTTCATCTGCTCGTCAGATATGCATTTGTCCAGGGCAGCAAGTTCTTGGTGACCACTCACAACCGCTTTCAGTTTCTCTGATTTCTTCTGAGAGTGAGTGATCACATTCTGCATAAAGGAGGAGATTGAGGCAAAGCAACTTGATAATGTATTCAAGCAGAAAAGTACTCAGGTCTTACCATGGCAAAGTCATACAGTTCCTTGTATGCCTGCTTGAAGGTCTTTATGTTGCTTCTCGTCAGCATCGGATCATCGGTGGGGATGACATTCAGATACCCGGGCCCGGCCTTCAGCAGTTCACGAGGACTCCCCGAGGTCCCTGCGGCTTCTTCAGGCGTGGCTGCTGGGCACTTGCAAGCCCAGATGCTTTCAGTACATAACGCCTGGGTCTCGGCAGCCAGCCGTGTGCGGTCAGACGCTTACCTGTGCCATCTGTAGGAGCGGCATCAGGGGCCTCGACTTGTTCCTCGCCACCAGCTCTGGCTTCGCCTTGTTGGAGCTCGGGAGGCGGCAAGTCGGGCAGCGTCGCGTCTGCCTTGGGCGCTGGCTCTGTGGGCGTCGACTCTCCTGGGGCCAACGGGTCGGGGGCTTGAGTAGCCGTGGTTGGCTCCACGGGCGTGGACTCTCCCGGGGCTGATGGCTCGGGGGCTGGAGTAGCGGCGGCCAGTTTCAGCTTGAGCTTCACGGCGCTTGCAGACCTAATGAAGCCGCGTCAGTTATCATACAAGTCGAAGAGAGCAGAATGTTTACTATGCAACCAGATGCAAACTTATAGCGTAGATTTCTTCAGGACAGCCTTCTTCACCCGCATAGCCCGTCGCGGGGCACTCGTCGCCGGCGGCGGGGTCACACCAGCTTATGGCGTGGTGCCCACCACGGAAATGGTCACCGTAGCAGAAGATGCTGGATCTGTTCCCACTTCTTCGTGCTTGGTCCTGGGTGGAGAAGCGGAAGGACTACGACTGGATACTGTCAGCGTGCAATCATATTGATGTTCGGTGATTCATCAAGGCAGCAAACTCATACCTGGAAGACTCGACTACTTGTGCTTTCCGCTTGCGTGTCACCCGACGACCCTGCGGGACCTGAGGCAGAGTTTCGGTCAACTCCACAGCTGGTCCGGGGTAGTTGTCCCTCCTCGCCTCCCCATCGGTTTCCTTCTCTGCCAGGGGGCTCCCATCCTCCGTGAACTCACTGTTGTGCAGATCCTGAGCTATCCGAGTCCTCTTTGCTTCGACAGCAGCGCTGGGGAGAAGGTGGTCCGGCTGACGGATGTCGGGTTGCGGCGGGTAGCTGCGGTACAGCTCTGTGTGCCCCTGCAGACAGTTTTCAGTTAGTAGCAGCAGAACAGAGTTTGTTTCCAACAAAAAGTAGTCGAAATACTCACCGGTTTTGGAGGACTTCGCGCGGAAAATAATCCTGGGATGTAGGGGACGGCGTTCATGTCTAACAGCACCCGCTTGACTCGGAGGAGTGCGGCATCATCTGACAGCTCCTCTGCGCACATGCGAGACGGATCTTCAGCGCCTGTGTACTCGAATCCGAGTCGGTGGCGTTGCTGGATTGGCTGGACTCGGCGTTTGAAGAAGGAGAACATAACGGACACGCCGGTCACTCCCATCAGCTTATGAGCTTCTATGGTGTCTAACAATTCCTTAACTTGATCCATGTCCCCCCTGAACAGTTCGATGTTCCACTCCGGCCTCACAACAGGTGGACTGTTTGACTTTTCTGGGAGTTGGGGGGCATGATTTTCGATATAAAACCAATGGTTTTTCCACCCGGGAATGTTGGAGGGGAATTTGTATGCAAGGTACTTGTCGCCAGCCTATTGTCTAAGCTGGATGCCGGCGCCCCCTACAACGGATGGATTCTTGGAGGTGGGCTGTGGTTTGACTCGGAAAAGGAAGCGGAAAAGATCCCAATGGGGTTCAATTCCGAGAAAAGCTTCGCAAAAATGAATAAAGATGGAAATGTTGCAAATGGAGTTCGGGCTGAGGTGATGGAGCTCAAGCCCGTAATAGTAAAGGAGGCCACAGAAGAAAGAACAAGAGGGGAGGGCCAGACCCCGTTTGGCAAAATGGTAAAATGTGACGATTTCATCAACATTTTCCATGGGAAAGGTTCGCGGAACGAGGGGCACCAATTGACAAGATTCTTGTCTTGGAGCAATCCCTCGGAAACTAGCCTATTGAGATCATTGAGGGAGCACTTACTGTGGGTCCATTCCTCGGTCGGCGGCTGTGCCTCTTTCTTCTTCCCTTCTTTCTCTGATTTCTTGGGCGCCATCTCCGGATCCGCTCGCCACAAGTTGCTCGGGGGCTGCGGGGAGAGGGGCGGGGAGATCTGGGGGATTGGGATTTCTTCGGGAGGATGAAGGCGGCGCACGGCTCTATTTGGGGATTTTTGGCAGTTCTTGGCGGATTGCAGATTGGAAGCACAGTGTTTGCTTGGCGTTACCACGGGGTTAAATAACCAGCGGTTGGGGTAAAGTTTTATTGTTTCGAAGAGTCGTTTCACGAAACATTCGAAAGATGAGGGATCATTTGGTGGATTGTTTAGACAAAATATTCGATTAATCATTTTTTCAGGGTTAATTGTCTCGAAAAAAGGGGTTTTTCGAATTTCAGATCTAACTTCCATCATTTGTGCCATCACACTGGTCATTTACCATGTGAGCATTCTTATACTGCATGCCACGGCTTTAGGATCTTTATCTCCAATTCCGAAAGATTTGGATTCAAGGCTCAGGGACTGCGGGATATGTGGCATCGACTACTTATTTTTTTAAATTTATTTGAAAAAGTAAGTAAGGAAGATTCAAGACTAATGCGACCCTCAGTCTGATTCTCCGATTCAACCTAAGGCTCGGGGCTACTTCATATGGAGTGCGATTTTTTAATCGCACACCATATCAAAATAAAATTTGGGGTATGAGCACCTCATAGGTTCGACGCAGCCAAGTAAGTACTCGAAGAAGGACTTCAAGACGGAGCTCTAAAAGAAGCCGAAGACTACTTCGAAGGTACTCGATAAGCCTGCAGTACTCAGCTACGAAGAGCTCGGGGGCTTGTCAGACCCGGAGCCACGGGACTGTGTACATAACGTAGTTTAAAGAGGTTTAAGAGATTAAGTCCATCTTATCTCTTATTCATCTCATTTATCTCTTATTTATCCCGTTTAAATCGGAGATAAAGCTAACCGATATAGAAGGAATCTATCGAGATATGTTCTGGTACGATTCCTTGGCTGGTGTTGGTTAGTATCCTTGTAACTCTGGCCTCCCGGATATATAAGGGGGGACAGGGACCCTCTCAAAATAAGATCTCCAGATCATTCTACACTCAAGGCAATACGAATCACCAAACAGGACGAATCACTCGCGGCCTGAACCTGTCTAAGTTTTGTGTTCCTTGCACCTTCGAGTTCCTGATCTCGGCGTCCCCTCACCTAAAACCTTTGTTATCCTAAACGTAATTAAACGGCCGTTTAGACCCGTCTAAACGGTAAACGCGGCCTTAACGTTCTGTTTAGGGCCTGGGCGGAAAAAAAACGGTTGACCTGTTTAAACGGTCAACGGGGGTTTAAACGGCTGAAACGGCCGAAACGGAACGGTTGCGGTACGTTTTTAAACGGCGTTTTGGGCGTTTAGTGCTCTGTTTAGGCATTGGACTGGGGCGCGGGAAAGGCACAGACGCAACGGTCTTTGGCGGGCTAGCCCAAAAGCTAGCACGCACGCCCTCCTTTTTCCTTCTCCCAGCCGAAGCTCGTCCGCTCCCTTCTCCCAGCCGCCGCTCGTCTCGCTCCCTTCTCCGTCGCCCAGCTCGCCGGCCAGAGGCAGGGGCTCGCCCGGCAGGAGGAGGACGCAGGAGGAGAAAGGGGCGCGACCGCGGAGGAGGAAGGGGCGCGGCCGCGGAGGAGGAGGAAGGGGCGCGGCCGCGGAGGAGGATGAAGGGGCGCGGCCGCGGAGGAGGAGGGAGGGGCGCGGCTGCGGAGGAGGGAGGGGCGCGGCGCCGGAGGAGGAAGGGGCGCGGCGCGGAGGAGGCAGGGGCGCCGGAGGAGGAAGGGGCGTGGCGCGGAGGAGGGAGGGGCGCGGCGCGGAGGAGGCACGGGCGCGGCGCGGAGGAGGCTGGGGCGCGGCGCGGGAGGAGGCAGGGGCGCCTCACGGAGGAGGGAGGGGCGCGCCGCGGGAGGAGGAAGGGGCGCGGCGCCGACGAGGCAGGGGCTCGGCGCGGAGGAGGCAGGGGATCCTCCATTGCCAGGTACGGCTCCTCTCCCTTGCAGTGGATATGTTGAACTAATCTTCAGTGAAGCTTTATAATGCTTATCCACAATAGGTGGTAGTGATTTCCTCACAGTCCTAGTGGAAACAGTCATCCACCAAGTACATGTAGATGGTCTTTGAATTTATCTCTGTATATTTAAGGATAGTTTAGTTGAGACTTGAGAGTGCTACTTGCATGAAACAGAAATCTTGTCAACTTCAATAGCATCGTATCAGGAGCTGATTTAAGTAGATGGAGGGACATTCTACTTTACACTTCAAAATTAGGAAGTGCAATGCTTTGGATAAGCATGAGTTAGTGGCTGACCAGGAAGGCCACATTACTCTAGCTCCACATTGTTAAACGTAGTAGCTCTAAAGGCGGAAAGTGCTCCTTTAGCTTTTTGTAAAGGCAACCTTTTCCCCCCTATTGTTTATCAGTAGACTTAGACACTTAGTTCCATATCACTTACTGAATATTATTTGTTGATAAATTATCACTTAATGACACTTACACACCAGGTTTACTCCTACATAGCTGAAAATTTGTTACTACCTGCTATTGGAGAAACTGAAAGTACAAAAACCAATGAAATAACGAATGAAAATCAAATGGCAAAGATGATAAGGTAAATTTTGTACGATGTAAAAGAGGTGCTCAATATTTATACTAGTGTACCCTCAATTGTAAAAGAGATACTCAATAGTTCTTGCCCCTGACAGTCCAGTTTGATGATCCAGCATATATTAGTGTAGTTGTAGGTCTGATTGTAGTTCTTACCCCTGATGTTCTTGCTCCTTATTATTGATGTGTTGTTGCTTGCATGCTCACCTGCAGGATGTCATCCGCTGCCTCCAATCCATCCTCTACGCCAGTGGACAAGCCACCACTTAAGAGGAATTCCAATGACATAGGGTGGGAGTATGGAATTCTTGTGAATCCAGCTGACTTGAATGTGATAAAATGCAATCTATGTAGTATGGTTGTCAAGGCTGGGATTTATAGGCTCAAGCTACATATTGCTGGCATAAAAGGGCAAGTCCGGGCATGCCCCAATGCGACTCCAGAGGATAGAGAGAAGTGCAAGAAAGCAATTGAAGATTCCAGGAAAGCTAAAATGGCTAGGCTATCAGATAAACAAGAGGTTAGAGATGCCGTTGCGGATGATATGGACACAGATGATGGCACAGGCCTTGATGACCTTGGCAGCTCTGAACCACGGGCAGTGGGTCCTATGGACAAGTTCACAATGCCTCTTGACTCTAGTTCTTTGGGTTCCACACAAAGAAACCTTCACCAGCAAAAAATTTTTGAACATCTAATGAAAGAAAGATTGCACAAGTTGAAGAGATATATTGCAAGATGGATGTATGTGCAAGGTGAATGGATTATTTTTGGTTGGGTCTTGTTATATCTTATTGATGTGTTTGCTGAATTTTGAAGGGACTAACCTTCTACTTTAATTTCAGGAATACCTTTCAATGCGATAAATTGTGATGAGTTTGACCAAGTGTTGGAAGCTGCTGGCCGCTTTGGGCCAGGTGCAAAGAAGCCTTATCAACATGAGCTGCGGGAGAAACTACTGCATGAGGAAGTGGAAGATACAAAGAAGATGGTTGCAGATCATGCACAAGAATGGAAAAGAACTGGGTGCTCTATTATGACTGATGCCTGGACAGATCAAAAGAGGAGGAGCATCATGAACTTGTGTGTGAATTCTTGCATCGGAACATCTTTTGTTGAGTCAATGGAAGTCTCAGCTGAGTCACACACAGGGGAATTCATTTTTGAGTTTGTGGACAGGTTTATTGAGAAGCTTGGGGCTGGGGCGGAACACGTTGTGCAAGTGGTCACAGACAATGCTTCAAATAATATGGCAGCCAAGGATCTGCTTTATATCAAGAGACCCCATATATTTTGGAGTTCATGTGCCAACCACACTATAAACTTGATGCTTGAAGGAATTGGGAAGATGAAAAAGTTCAAGACCATACTTGATTCAGCAAAAGATCTAACCATATTTATTTATGCTCACCACAATACGTTGTCTTTGATGAGGAAATTCACAAAGTAGAGAGACATAATTAGGCCAGGTGTGACCAGATTTGCCTCAGCCTTCCTAACTTTGCAAAGCTTGTATGAGAAGAAAGATCAGCTAAGGATGATGTCTCAAAGTGAGGAATGGGAGAAAATTAGCCATGTCAAGAAAAGCACTAAAGGTGTACTAGCCACAGCCACATTGGTGAAGCCTACTTTCTGGAATGGTGTTAGTCTTTGCTTGAGAGTATTTGAGCCATTAGTTAAAGTTCTTCGCATGGTTGATGGGGACGTTAAACCATCAATGGCTTGGCTATATGGTGAAATTCTTAAGGCTAAGGAAGAAATGAGGATGGCTGTAGGAAATGTGGACAAGACTGGGACTGCTTTGTACAAGAGTATCATAGAAGTTGTGGATGGAAAAATGAAGAATCGATTGGATTGTCCTATTCACATGGCTGCATATTGCTTAAATCCCTATTATAGCTACAACAAGCCCTCCATCTTTGACAGTGAGCATGTCATGGATGGCTTTATTGCAGCTGTTGAAACATTCTACCATGGTGATTATGACAAGCAGAATCAAGTGCTCAATGATGACTTTCACAAGTTTAAAGATAAAGTTGGACATTTTGGAAAAAAGGTAGCTCAGGCTGGCTGCAAGGATTATGATTTCAGTCCAGGTATTTAAGTTATTTGCATCAAATTTGATTGTTGGCTGTTGTGTAAACTATAAAATCTTAACATTTGTTCTTGTGCAGCTAAGTGGTGGTCAAATTATGGAACACAAGTTCCAACACTGCAGAAGTTTGCTATTAGAATCCTCTCTTTGACATCAAGTGCTTCAGGTTGTGAAAGAAATTGGAGCTGCTTTGAAGGGGTAAGTCTGCATGTTCAATTCAGCATGTGTCATGTTTTTTCAGCCACTCTAATGATTTTAATATATTGTAGATCCATACAAAGAAAAGGAATAGGCTCACATGTGAGAGAGTTGAACAACTTGTCTTTGTTAGATTCAATCATCTTCATGCAAAGAGAAAAAATAAAGCCAAAAAGAATAAACAGGCAGATCCTCTTGTAGCAACCGATGCAACCTTTGCTCAAGGATGGATGGTTCAAGGTGCAGATGAAGAAGGGACTGATGTTGAGCCTGTTACAGGTCTGACATGGAAATTAATTGCTGACACATGTGGTGCTGAGGAGGTCACAAAACTCCGTAAGAGTGCAAGATTGGCTCATGCAAGAGAGGTTCAAGAAGAACCCAAGTCCGATAGTGATGAAGAACCGATAAATGAGGAAGATATTGAGTTTGAGTCTGATCAAGATAATGTGGTCACAACTGGATATGAGCAAGAGGGGGAGGAAGACAGTGACGGTTGATGGGCTAAGCTTTAAGCTTTAGCACTATCTATTTATCTTCATCGTTTATTAAGAACTATTGCTTTATTTCTAAGAACCATGATATGCTATATTCAATGTGGTGTTTGGTTTGTAAGAATTATGAACTAAGAACTATCTACGTTTATGCATTGTGGATGATGTTCGATGTGTCCTTCATTCATTTTCTATGTTATTTTCTGTTTGTCATCATTGAAGTGAGCATATTTGATATTGTTTTATCTTGATGAAATGTACAAGTATACATGCCACTTACTAACAATTCTCCCTTTTTTTTCCAGGTACATGTCTCAAGTTGGGAGGATATCAAAAGGTTCATGTTTACTTCACAAAAGGTTAGTACAAATCTACTTAATCTTGCTGAAAATTGTGCTACAGTATAAAACCGTTTAGGCCGTTTAATTCCGTCTAAACACGTCTAAACACGTTTAAACTCTAAACGGCACCTCGCCGTTCGTCTACCGTTTTGCGTCTAGGAAAACATTGCCTAAAACTTACCACCTTGGGTATATCCTTCGGTGGGCAGCCGGTAAAACACCGACATATATTTATTTCATTATTAGAACATCAAGTATTTGACCAACAATCACTCTATTACTATATAACTTTTGTGATATAAAAATTAGTGTTGTTAGATTTGTTTCTAAGTTTGTATCACATGACATATTAATGTGTAGAGTAATTATTATTGATCAATGTCTTATCCTAACGAAACAGAATATTATATATATATATATATGTATTTTATAACAGGTGGAGTACCCGCAACTTGTAGTCAATCTGCACACAAAGAAGAGGCTTGAATGATAAAAGTTTTAATGAAAACTTGCCAAACTTCTGAAATCCTCGTCATAGATAGTAGACGTGAGCATTTTGCAGGCCGGGCCGGACTTGGGCTAGGAAAAACTCGATTTATTTCATGCTGGCCCAAAGTAAGTGTCCAAGTCTTGAGCCGGGCCGCCCACAATTTTCTAGTGCAAAAATAATTGATTTAATTGTTTCGTGTTGGGCTCGGACGGACCAGATTGTTTTGGGCCATCAAATTCAGCGCCACACCCAGCTCTACATCATGATGGGGTCGAGCGTCTAGCTCGGGCTTGTGTTACTAGGAGCTAGGGTAAGATGTTACTAGCTTACTATCATCCTTGTTGATGTAGCTAGAAAAGTGTTACTAGGGCATATTATAATTAACATATCCTCTCGCATATAGGAACATGTTCACAGGTGTTACAGAGTGGTTGTAATACATTTTTTTGTGTACAAGAACACATTAAATGTGTTATTACTATAACTTGGTTGTAACACATTTTTGGCAAATAAGAACACACATATTGTGCCACAATAGATCTTATTGCAGTAACATTGAGAATAGTAACACTTATCAATTGTGTTACTATTGGTCTCACTAAGACTTCTCTTAATCTACCGCCAACACATACTGGTGTTATTAAAGGTATGTTGTATAGTAGTACGAGTTCTGACGTCACCAGTTAGAGGTTCTCAAGCTCCATCACCCCTATCATGCCTCCTCTAACTCCAGCTCACCTAGCTCGGGTTAGTAGCTTTACCATCCCTCCACGGCTTGCTCGGCCCCATCATTACGATGAGCTCATGTACCACTGCCACCTGTGTGTCATCGCAGGCCGTCTGTCGCTGCCACGAGTCCCTCCCAGCCCTCCAAGCGCCGCCACGTCGCTGTTTATGTATGTTTGTGAGAGATAAACAGAGAGGGAGAGAGAAAAATCCATTGACATATGGACCAGCATGTCATGTATGCATCAGAATGAGTGTCTTGGGGATCCTTGGAGATGCTCTAAGGACCCAAGCTCCGAGCTATTAGAAATTCGGGTCATAGAGAAAGCCACCCCGAAAGCCGAATCCAATCCTCTTAAAAATCGCAAACCATAGTGTGTCCCGATCAAATTTCTATTATTTATTATCGACGGGCACGTCATCTACGATTAAAAGAATAGCATCTAAATTCATGGAGTGGATTATAGAAAAATATGAGCACTTGTGCCGACTTTAACTCATGAAACATAACGAAGTTATATGCTCAGTTATTGTTAACTCTAAAATTTAATAGTGATATATTTGTAAACGGTGCACCATTTACCGAGTCATCAGCGGTACATTTCTAAAATTGGGATCTTTTGGTGTTCGAGAAACTTCTTTCCTACGAAATATGATTGTTTCCTGGTGGTTTGCCGCACATAAACTACCGCAGAAGCTGTCAAATATATTTGTTTGTCGTAATCAGGATTACGTCGTGCTATGTTATTATCTCTGCTATAGTCCTGCTATAGACTTTGTGTGAGAGTTCCAAAACTAAATAGATGGTAAAGACTGGCCGGCTTTATCACAAACATGTATCCACCACTGAACAAACGGTAGAAATGACATACATTCCTGTGACAAATAACATACACTACGCCAGAAGCCCTAATCTGAGACGCGCTCTAGGCAAAATGCTAGACGCGCAGGGGTCGCGTCCCACATTACCGCGTCGCAGATTAAAAAGTAATCTAAGACGCGCCTCACACGCGTCTCAGATTACCAAAATGCAAGACGCGCCTCACTTACGGCGCGTCTCGACTTGGCTTCACACAGGCTTCTCTGGGAGCCAAATGCAAGACGCGCTCTAGGCTAGGCGCGTCTCGCATTAGTCACAGATGAGAGACACGCCTCACTTACGGCGCGTCTCGCCTTGGATTCACAGGCTTCCCTGAGAGCCAAATGCGAGACGTGCTCTAGGCTAGGTGCGTCTCGCATTAGTCACAGATGAAAGACGCGCCTCACTTACGGCGCGTCTCGCCTTAGCTTCACACAGGCGCCCTTGGGAGCCTATTGAGAGTCGCGCCCTAAGCGAGGCGCGTCTTGCATTAGTCTACCCCAACAGGGGCCTTTTTTTTTTCCCAGCTGCATCCTGGAACTAGCCAGGATTTGGCAGCTGCATTCAAATACCTGCAAAAGATTTCAATTCACAGAATTCACCGCAATCATCGCACGCATCCATACAATTCACACAGTGCGATACACACAAGCAAAGATAGTATTATATAACACATGTACAATCAATTAGCCTCGTCCAAAACTCAAAACAAGGCTCAACCTAACTCAAAACAACAATGATCGATAAGAATAATAGAGTACATGCAAAGCAAGTCTCTCAATCTAGCTCAATATCGCCTGCCGTGCTATCATAAATGGAACTCCCCCTTTTTGTTGATCACCTCCATCATGAGGAACCCCGCTAGCCTCTCTCGGATATCCTGCACGTTACCAAGCGTCGTTCGATTGAAATAATCATCTTCGTCCTTCGAAATATAATTACGAGCAGTTAGAATACAAGATGAAGACAGATATTTTTTAATTAGAACACGTGAGAATTCTTACCATGAAATCCGGTTTCTCTGCAACTAGAAGCATGTTGTGGCAAACATAGAACCCACATGAGTTACCCAAGGGTTGCCGTGTGCACTACATGTCAAAGATAGATAGAAATTAGCATTTTGCGACACTTAGAACCAAGAAAACATCGTAATAGTAAAGCGATTTAGTTATAGTAGTTACCGTCCACGTGGTGTGATGTGTAAACGCAACTTGACGTTGCTCTTTGTATCCTTCTGAGGCCCTAAGATGCCTGTCAAGAGACCTAAACACAGACATCCGGATATTATATTACAAATGCTTCTGAAATGGGCAAATGATAAAAAACTAAAGCAAACAACAAACTTACTCGTCAAGGATTGAGATGACTAGAGAATAATCACGTATCTGAGGCGCGCCCGACTCATCTGATGGAATGCTCGAGTCAAGGTAGAAGACTTGCTTGCTCCTGACATTGATGATGAGTGTAACCCAATGGTCGCCTGGGTTGTACGGCACCACAATGTGCTCCTTGTCAGCATGTACTCCCATGCACTTCACCATGTACCTAACCAAGTTGAAATGGAAACAAGCGGTTACATGTGTTAAATGGAAACAAGTGACTACATGTGGCTAAAAGTTGAAATGAAAACAAGTTTAATTGTTGAATGTGCGCACCTGACCAAGCTATCTCTATCTGAATTCATAAATGTCACCGTCATCATCTGTGGGTCAATGTACCCACACTTCTTTCCGGTTCGACGCCTTGTCTCTTGTTGCATGTGCCTACACGATCCATATGAATTGAAATAGAAACGACTTAAATTGTTGAACGTATATCAAATGCATTGAAATGGAAACAAGTCTTAATCGACTTACAATGCAAAGCACCGAATGAGAGAAAGATCCAAAGCGTCGAGGTTGAAAAGGTCGAACAAATCGCTCCAGGCAACAATAAAGATGTTACGACTGCCCTCAAGCTGCAGAAAGTGCCGCTCTTCGTATGAAACCATGATTTCCTCGGCTTGATTGACATTGCTCATGTAGTAGTTGTGCAGCTCCACACAATATTGACCTGCTGCCCGAAGCTCAGGGACACTAAGCAAGGACTTTCCAACCCTGTACTTTGGATTCTCAGAAGTGTAAGCCCTTGTGACCGGTTGTTTTATCCGATCCACCTTTTTCTTACCCTCTGAGATCTCCCGCTTCGCCTGCATCGGCCTACTCTGCTTCTTCCTCACAGGATTAGCCTTGCTTGGCTTCTTGGGAGCGGTAGCTGGCTCTGTCGGAACAGGTGGAGGGGGGGTAATCTGAGGCTGAGTAGGGACAGGAGGATGCGGATCCGGTAACGCTTCCCATGTATCCGGCAGCTGTGGGCATGGCTCAGAAAACATCGGTGGCACTGCAGGACTCTGTGGCTGAGGTTGACTGGTCGGTACTGAATCTGCATCTGCTGGATCAATATGAATACCAACTCTCCGCCACTGAACCCTTCTCGCAACTGCATCCCGCAAAGTGGTGGTCATGTCATCTGGTGGCACCTGCAGCTTGATATTCTTAGCAAACTCATGCACGTAGTCAATCTTGACCACGGCACAATCAGCCCTGACCTGCAACAACAACAACAACAACAACAACAACAAAGCCTTTAAATCTCAAGCAAGTTGTACATACCAAAAGAAAAAAAAACAAAAAGAAATAGGAGAAAAGAAAAGAGAGGCAAAGACCAATGCACTGACCTGGACACCTTCAAGCTGGGACATACCGGGATATACAAGCCCGTTCCCGACCTCCAATCGAGATGAATCTCTGACCAGCTGCACGAGAAGACTGCATCGGGTCGGACGAGCCAAGTGATCTATCGTATCTGGCTCCACTGATGTAGGCACAATTGCCCTCTCTGTCCCTCTACTCTGAGAAGCACCCGCTGCAGTACAAGCGAAGCTGTCCCTTCTCTCTTCACTCATCGTACTCCCCGGCAAATCAGGGAATGACAATCCCTGAGACTCGAAGATGGTCTTTAGCTCTCCAAACATCTTCATCGTCACCTGAGACTCGATATCAGTCTTTAGCTCTCCATACATCTCCATCTTCACCTGCTTTTTGATCTCATCTATGTCAACATTTGATGAGGAGTCTCGAGTCCGCTTCCGGTATCTGCCTTTGTGTTCAGGGAACCCCTCCTTCCAGGTCAACTGACTGGAAACACCACGGACACGACCCCGTTGCTCACGGGTTCCCAAAGCCCTGGTGAGCGCATCAAACTCCCTCACTCCTTCATTTGAACCTTGGCTGCTCTCTATCAAAGCCCTTTGAGCAACTTCCTCAGCGCTCGTGCTGTAGAAATTGATATTGCCATCCTCCGTGAGCTTTGACCTAGCACGCATAAATGGTGCCAGCCGTCCCTCAAACGATTCATAGGGATTCTCAATGCCCCTCTCTACTAGCATCTCATCCTCCTGCTCCCACTTGCATTGCTTTCCAGCATATCCCGCTGAGCCAAGGTGGTGGTCAAGCTCGTTCCGCGCTCGGAGACCCCGAAAATACTCACTTGACTGTTGGAACTCGGGAGTATTCCACTTTTGAACAAGCTCGTCCCAGGATTCTTTGGTCAAGTCCGGATACTTGTCAAAAGGGTTCTCTTTCTTCTTCCAACACTTTAAAAGCCTGCACGACAAAACAATAAATCTGCATAAGTGACAGAAGATAATGAAAAAATGTTAGTAAATGACAATAGTAAGTGACAACACTTTACTTGTTCTTGTAGCTCCTCCAGGCTTTAGAGATAATCTTCATAGCATGCTTCATAGCCTTATCGTGCAACTCTATCGGATATTCAACATAGGGTTGAATATTGTTTTCGAAGATTCTCTTTTTGTCGTCCCAAGACAAGTCATCGAAATGTTCCAAGGTGAGTGGCACCCTTTGCCGGGCAGTGAGGCCACAAACCCGTGCTAATCTCACCAAGATTGATGGGTCTTCGGGTGCTGCCTCAGAATTGAGCCGGCCACAACTTTTCACATCTGATGGCCACGTTGTCTGTGACCTTTTCTTTCTGCCAGCACCAGACGTGCTAGCTCCTGACTGTGACCGTGCCGGCCGTCCTGATGATGCTCTATCATCTGTAGGTTGCTGCACACTGTCCTCACCGCCTGCAGCTTGCTGCACACTGTCCGGACCACTGGACATCGTGCTACACGAGAAAGAAAAAAACAGATACAACCATAGAGTAAACGCTCCGAATCAGATACAACCATAGAGTAACCGCATGAATCTCATACCTAGGCCTAGACATGCTTAATGCTTTAGTGATACATATTCTCGCAAAGTAATCTCCATTTTTTGAAATATATGACTTAATCTTTGGTCATTAACCGCTCTTTTTTTTTATTTGGCTAGGTTGGTCTCTTTTTGCTCTTGATAATTTGATTTGTTTTCAATTCTGTGTAGCAAAACATACTATGTGTGTCCATGGAAGATGTTTCTTGCCTCATACATCCATATATAGGGTATGAACACTGACTAATTAGAAAGGGGGAAAGCTCACCTACGACGGCAGTGGACGACGCTACGGTGGCTTGGGGCGGCGCCGCGGGGCCGGGGACGACGGCGTGACGGCTCGGGGAAGGCTCGACGGCGGCGGCACTCGCGGGGACGGGAGCTCGGGCCCGGGGGGCGCCGATAGCGCGGAGCGGTGCTGCGGGGCCGGGGACGACGGCCGCGAGGGAGTGACGGTCTGGCTCAACGACGACGGGCGGCGCGAGAGGACAGCGCGGCGGCGGGGAGCAGAGAACGGGTGTGAACGATTTGAAAATTTGACCTAAGTCCCAAGAAGGCCGAGCGGCGCGTTCTAAATGCGCGACGTGCTCCCGTGCCTAAGGTGCATCGCGCATCTCCATGCATGACGCGCCGTAGATAACGCGCGTCTCGCCTTTGACGCCCCCGAGATGGTTGCCTGATCAGGCGCGCGTTGGGAGGGGATTTTGTCCCACCTCGCCAACGCAAGGCGAGTGCGTCCAGCTTATAAGCTTGGGCGGTCTTTGCCGTTTCGAAATTACAATACATGTACCTTTGAGCCGCAGTTTCCTCTCTTTGCCCATGCTGGCGGTGTGGGTCTGGGGCCCGAGGGCTCCCTTGCCGGTCGAACCCGTTCAATCTGTTCGTGGTACCCTACGGGTTGAGCCCGGTGGCCCCGGACCCCCAACCGGGGTAACTTTTTTTTGTTTTCTCTCTTTAGGCACAAGTGTTTTCCGCCCGGACCCTCTAGGTTCTGCCCGGACCCCCTTAGAACCTGAAAAATAATTGCAGATACCGGGGAATGCGTGACGCGCGGTACCCACGGCCCGTCGCGCATTGGTGTGGGACTGGGCCCCGAGGGCTCCATGCGGGTCAAACCCGTTCAATCTGTTCGTGGTCTTATGCGCGACCCGCGTTACCTACGGCGCGTCGCGCATGATATGCGCGACGTCATGCGATGCGCCGTAGGTAACGCGCGTCTCGCCTCTGATGCCCCCGAGATGGTTGCCTGATCAGGCGCGCGTTGGCCTCGGACCCCCAACCGGGGTAACTTTTTTTTTGTTTTCTCTCTTTAGACACAAGTGCCCCAGGGTCCCTGGGTTCCTCCCGGAGCCTCTAGGTTTTGCATAGGGAATGCACGACGCACGTTACCTACGGCTCGTCGCGCATTGTTATATGAGCGACGCGCCGTAGGTAACGCGCGTCTCGCCTTTCTTGTTCAGTTCCAGAACTGAATGTCCAGAACAATTAAAGTCACAACCATTCAGTTCTGGAACTGAAAATTCACATATATTCATATCTCACAAATATGAATTCGTACTTCACAAATATTCACACATTATCATATCTCACAAAGGCACAATTAAAGTCACACTTTTACCATATTTCACAAAGGAACAATTAAAGTCACACAATTCCCATACTTGACAAAGGAACAATTAATATACATTGTGTGCCCAATCATTTTGCTACTTTCCGTTGTTCCCTTGGTTTTTTGAAATTCTTGACTTTTTCTTTATGGTCGTTGCGCAAGTAGGGAGTTTCGTTGGCCGATGGTATTCTTGGCTTGATCATTGAGGTGGCGAAAGGAGGTATCTCATCAAACTGATCAAACTCTTTCTCGTCGACCGCATTCTCAACACCGACGATTCACCGTTTTCCAGGTATAACCACCTTGAGTCTTTTGTTTGTGGTGTCAGAAATATAGAACACTTGAGCCACATGTTGTGCGAGGATGAAAGGGTCCGTCTTGTATCCGTGATGGCTAAGATCGACACTAACGAACCCGTACTTGTCTTTTTGTACACCTCTATTTGCATCAACCCAATTGCAACGGAAAAGAGCAATTTTAAAACCGTGAAAGTCAAGCTCCCATATCTCTTGTATTTGACCATAGTACGTAGTTTTGTCCTCTCCGTTAGCATCGTAAGCATCAACACGTACACCACTATTCTGATACATGCTTTTCTTATCTTGTCGTTCGGTGTAGAACGTGTATCCATTTATGTCATACCCTTGGTATGTCATAACGGTGAATATAGGACCAAGAGCCAAAATTTTGAGTTGTTCACTTATAGGAGTATCTGATCGTGAAATTCGATTCCGGAGCCAACCACAGAATTTGGTCATGTGTTCCTTTGCTAACCATGATTCACTGTGTAGAGGATTCTCTCTAAGCAACAGCTCCTTGTGCTCATCAAAGTACTCAGACACAATGTCCATTTGTTGCAACACGTGGAAATGAGCGCTATGAAATAAATCTCGATCTGGAATTATAGCCTTCTTCCCGATCGTCCCCGTGCCTGTGAGCCTCCCCTCATGACGAGACTTGGGAACACCAACCGGGTTACTCGGGTCAGCGTAGTTTAGAGCCCACTCAATGGCTTCCTCTGTACAATATCCTTGTACCATGCTGCCCTCGGGGAAAGCTCGATTTCTTACTAGTGACTTCAAGATGCCGTTGAATCTCTCGTACGCATACATCTGGTGAAGGAACACAGGACCAAGTAGCTTTATCTCCTTGATAAGATGGCCCGTGAAATGAAGACTGATATCGAAAAAGGCAGGTGGAAAATACATCTCAAGAACGCACAAAGTTTCATAGTGCTTCTTTTCCAATGACTCAAGATCTTCTTCACTTAGAACCTTTTGATCAATTGCATTAAAGAAAAAGCAAAGGTTCATAATAGCCTCCCGAACATTGACCGGTAGGATATTCCGAATTCCTACGGCAATCATCTGCATCAGCAATACATGGTAATCATGAGACTTTATGCCGGGAGATAGCTTTAGATCAGGCATTGATACAAGCTTCGAGACGTTGGTTGAGTAGCCAGTTGGAACTTTCACACTTTTCAAGAACTCGCAAAACTCCTTCTTCTCATTCTTTGACAGGGTGATGCATGATGTGGGCAGCTCCATTCCTTTAACGGAGTCATCATTGAGCCACATCTCTTCTCTAATTTTCATTTTCTTCAGATCAGCTCATTCATGTGCGTGATCTTTCGTTTTTCCGTCCATGTTAAGCAATGTGCCGAGAAGGCTCTCACAGACATTCTTCTCCACGTGCATCACATCAATAGAGTGACGGACGTCTAAGTCCTTCCAATACGGTAGCTCCCAGAAAATCGACGGCTTCTTCCACATGTCATCTTTTTCAACAATGACCTTCTTGCCCCTCTTGCCTTTCTTCTCTCCTTTCCGCTTACCGAGGACAACATGGACATTCTTAACCATTTCGTAGACATCATGACCTGAGAAATGCGGAGGAGGACGCCTCTTCTCGGCCTTACCATTGAAGTGATCACACATGTTCCGGAACGGGTGTTTCATTCCAAGGTAGCGTCTACGTCCCATGTACACTATTTTTTTTGACTCACTCAAGTACTCAGAGTCTGTCTCTCTCAAACAATGTGGGCACCCGTAACCTACTTTGTTGCTCTGTCCGGACAAGTTCCGTGCCGCTGGAGAGTCACTGATAGTCGCGAACAAAATGGCTCGAAGCTGAAAGTACTCACGCTTGTACTCATCCCAGACCTCCACTCCTTCACACCACAGCAACTTCAGATCATCAACCAAAGGACTGAAATAAGTGTCGATGTCATTCCCAGGTTGATGTGGCCCCGGTATCAAGCCCGACAGCATAATGTACTTCCGTTTGTTACACAACCAAGGCGGAAGGTTGTATATCGTCAGAACAATTGGCCAGGTGCTATGTGTGCTATTGTTCATGAATGGGTTCATGCCATTTGTGCTCATTGCAATCCTAATATTCCTCGAATCTTCCGCAAATTTAGGATATCGCAAATCTATGTTCCGCCATTGTGTGGCATCAGCAGGATGTCTTATCAACCCGTCCACCTTATGCTTCTCCTTGTGCCATCGCAACAATTCTGACTCCTTTTTGTTTGCAAACCAGCGCACCAATCGTGGAACAATTGGAAAGTACCAAAACACCTTTTTAGGTCCGCCCTTTGTTCTGTTGCAGTCCTCATCATCACCACCATCTTTTCTACGGTTGAATCGATCGAGTCCACAAACAGGGCACTTCTCAAGGTCCTGATAATTCGAGCCACGATAGAGAATGCAATCATTCTTGCACGCATGGATCTTTTCCACCTCCAATCCCAACGGGCAGATAATCTGTTTGGCCTCATAAACGGTCTCAGGGACGGTGTTGCCTTGTGGAAGCATGTCCTTAAGGAGTGCTAACAACTCCTTGAAACTGCCATCACTCCATCCGTGGATTGCTTTCAACTGGAAAAGCTTCACCATTGCAAATAGCCTTGAGTATTTCAATCCACAACCAGGATAGAAAGGTTTCTTAGAGTCTTCGATCATCCTCTTGTACTTTCCGAATTCGCATCCTTTGAACTCATCGTCGCCGTGTCTGTCAGCATTGCAAACCATCTCCTCTATGTTATCAACTTGTCAAGCCAGACATGAAAAGTCATATTAGCACGACCTTATTATACTAATTGTAAGCTTTATTATGGGGCCAGGTTTGATTAGTACCTGTTCCATGATGTCGGCATTGCTCAACCCTAGTATATCCGCCTCGTCCACATCGTCGTCCTCTTCTTCGACAACGCTATGGACCTCCCTCTCCACATAGGAATCCCTACTCTCTGCTTCATTAAGTCCTTCTTCACCGTGTTTATTCCAACATCGATAATCCTCCATGAATCCACGTTTGATCAAGTGTGATTTCAACACGTGCTCTTGAAGATATCGCTTCTCATTTTTGCAATTTTTGTATGGGCAATAGAGATACTGTATACCATTGTCCACCATATCTTTCTTCGCGTTCTTAATGAAGGCTTCAACACCATCCATAAACTCCTTGCAAAGGCGTTGTGACGCCCTGAAAATTTCAAATTTAAACTACGCGTTAAGGTGTCCTGACCGAAAATGTATTCGTCGTAAAACCCTGACTCTCTCCGTTTCACCGTCACACTGACGGCCGACGCGAGCCTGACCGCCGTCTCATCCCGCACCGCTCACGCGCTAGAGTAATTCGTAAAAACGGTTCATTGTCAAAACCCTAACCCTAACCGGATCGCTGTTCCGTTCCGCATCGCTCGATGACTTGTCGCTCACGCGCGACCGCCCGCCGCGATTAGCGCCGGCGCTCCTCGTGCAGCGCGCGAATCCCGCGCGCGCGTGGCCGACCGGCCGCGGTCGCCGCCGCGACCGGCGCCGACGCGTCCCTACCCCTCTCTCTCCTTCTCTCCTTTTTCTTTCCCTCTTCCATTTCTTTTCTTTTCTCTCTTTTTCTTTTCTCTTTCCCTTTCTTCTTTTTCCTTCTTTTCCCTCTCCTTGCTCTTTCCTTCCCGGTTTTCCCTGCGTGCTCCGCGTGCCCCACGTGGCCGCGCACCTCGCCGCGCCGCCCGTCGCCCGCGCCCCCGTCCTGGCCCGCACCTCGCCGCGCCGCACGCGCGCGCACGAGCGCTTCCCCGCGCGTGCCGCGCCGCCCGTCGCTGGCGCTCTGCCCGCCGCGCGCGCCGTCACCTCCTGGCCACTGTGGCCGCACAGCACCCAGCCCTCGGCGCCCACGCCGCACGGCGACGACCGCAAGCGGCCGAGCGCCATTGATGGCGCCCCGCACCGCCCGCCGGCTGCCACCGCCCCGTTTCTCCTCCGCCTCACCGCCCTCTCCCCTATAAATACCCCCCCCCAACGCCGCACTTCACCACCACAACCACCACCGCCGCCCCTACCCTCTTCCCCCTGTCCCGAGCGCCGCCGCCGCGCACGCCACCACCGGCCGCCGCCCCTCACCGCGGTCCCGCCCCCTCACCGCGTCCCAAGTCAAGGTGAGGCCGGGGATGGGTTCCCCGTGCCCCCCTCTCCCTCATCCCCTATCCCGAGCCGCCCCTTTGGCCCTGGCTGGCCGGCGTGCTCGCCGCCGCCGCCCCTGTTCCCCCTCCCCTGTTTCCTGTCACGGGAGAGGAGGAAGAAGGGGCATTTTGCCCTTAGGCCCCTCCCTTCCCTTCTATTTGTTTAGGGACCCCTCTACCCTTTTACAACCTTGCAAAATGAACCCCCTCTCCTTGCTATTTCCAAAACTAGACCCCCCCATGATATAAGTCAATTTCAAGTAGATCCCTCGCACTTTTTGTTGTGCCTCTTATGTTTCCAAGATTTACACATAGGCCCCTCTGTTTTTAGAAAGTTTACGAACAAGCCCCTGGATCCCGTTTAATCCCTGAAACCCCCTTCGCCTCGTCATTTTATGTGCGAAACGACCTCCGATCGACCCGAAACTTTACCACGCCCTTTCTAGTATAGTTTTAGCCATGCCATTAAGAAACCACCCAAAAATATTACCCCTATCTCCGTAACTAAATTATTTCCGATTCAAGCTCAACGATAAAAGCTTTTAGTTCTTTCGCTTGATTGTATGTCCGATTGTTTGCGTCGTAGGACACGGAGTGAACAAAGGAGTTCCCGACTGCGACCAAGCAACCGAGGACCAGTTCTGCGACCCCGAACCCGAGGGACAGTGCTTCGATCAGGACCTCCCGCAAGGGTTTGACGATGGCAAGTTCAATCCCGCCCTTTGATGCATGTTTCTGTCCTAGTTTTTATAAACACAACCCAGTGGTCTGTTTTATAAAATTGCATGGTTTTGCTGCTGAAAACATGGTAGGATAGCCACCCTTGTCTGTGATAATCATACCTCGACCACCTGGTTTTATAAAGAAATGTGTGTGTGTGGGAAGGGATAAAATGTGGTTTTGAAAGACGAGTTAGACGGGATGGATGGCATTTCTGTGTGAATTGCCGTTGGAGTGCTCGTACCTGTGTGGTTGAGCGAGGAAGGGAGATATCCATCTTGTCACCCCTAAGGACCGAGTTGATGTGTCATCTCACCTAGCTTCCTGTTGTGCAAACTACTTGACCGTTGTATGGGCAACGACTTAGCATAAACCCCACTAGTTAGTCTGATAGCCATCAGGAGAGCTGAGAGCAACGGGTGATTCAGGAGAAGGGATAAGCTCTGTGTGACTTATGCCCCGGTTAAACCTCGGAGATAGGTCGAATGGCCCCTTGATGGATCCCGTGGTGGCTAGTCAGGTCTAGCTAAGGTGGGTAATGGCTTTGTTGGGATCTGCACCGACACTAAGGTGATCGTGCTGCGGTGCCCCACCTGTGGGTAAAGTTGCACACCTCTGCAGAGTTAAAATCTATTCGAATAGCCGTGCCCACGGTATTGGGTAAGTTATGGTGTGGTCACATAACTAGTATTTCTCTCCGGGAATGATTGGGCTGGTGTGAGTTGTTTGGAAGGTGTCCGGCAGTTGTGCCGTGTGCTACGGCGGACGGGGAGTCCGGTAGCGGTTTAAAACTTGGATCCGTGTGGATCAATATCGTGTGCCCCTTGGTACTGGAAAACTTGTTTTGAAAAGTGCTTTT
The DNA here is from genome assembly GCF_002211085.1 of Panicum hallii. Classification (NCBI taxonomy): domain Eukaryota; kingdom Viridiplantae; phylum Streptophyta; class Magnoliopsida; order Poales; family Poaceae; genus Panicum; species Panicum hallii. The sequence goes on from NC_038044.1 coordinate 25,117,426, forward strand.
AAAACGAACCCCTGCATATAACTGTGTTCTCCGCAAATGAACCGTAACCTTATCCTTGGATTATCCTGTGCATCAAATTCTATTATACTCTCCCCTCCGTGGGTGTGATTGGACTTGCTGAGTACGTTTGTACTCACCCCTTTCTTACTTTTACAGTGGAAGACCCAGACTACGACCCCGAAGACAACGAGTAGGGTTTCGTCCTGCACCCAGTCTTGCCTGTGGTTAAGGCCACCGTGGAGTTCCGCATGGCGCAAGACTCTGATGATTCTCTTTTCGTAGCTAGTGTAGTAGTGTGGGTTCTAGTTGTAATCCTCGCGATAGTGGCGCTTCACTGCCCATTACCGCGTAGAGTTGTACGGTGATGTACCATCTGATGTAATAAAAGTGTTATCAGCCTCCTGGGATTGATAAATCGACACTTTTAAGTCTTCCCTGATGGGGGGACGCTTCAGGCGTGGACCATACATCCAACGCCGATACGACATCTATATAGAATATGAAATCAAAACGTTAGGATTCTCATAGTTTGAGGCCATGCACAACTAGTGTTTAAGTTCAAATATTGTTAGATGGCAAATGACATGATATCATGTGCTAGAAAAAATATTTAAGATTTTCATCTTTACTTTTCATGCTATATGATTTATCTCGGATTAATTTAGTATTAGATGCTCTTAACGTCTGAAGACAATCATGAAAAAATCTTGGTGTATTTTCGAACATAAGTTATAATGCCCTATTCTAGCCATAAAAGTTTGAACTTAGAACTTAATTATTACATGGTGAACCAAAAGAATCGATATCATGTCGGAGGTACCTTGCCACTGCCCCCGCGACACACGACAGCAAGAAGAGGCTCGATCGTGCTCCAGTCGCCCGCCGCGACACGCTCCCCACGAGATCTCCACTGCCCGCCGCGGCAGATCCACCCAGCCGCACATCCGCCAGCACCACTTTCCCCAGATCCACCCAGCCGCACCACCAAAGTATCAGACTGCAAGTTCGGACAGCTTGTTCGGACCTCCAGACCCCAAGGCGGGTCTTGTCTGAGGCGGGACCAAATGCACGACGCAATCTGAGACGTTCCATCCAGTGGCGCGTCTCCATCCGCCTGATCTGAGACGAGCCATCCAGTGGCGCGTCTCCCATCCGCATGATCTGAGACGCGCCGTCCAGCGGCGCGTCTCCCATTTGTAAATGGCGCGTCTCCCATCCGCATGATCTGAGACGCGCCATCCAGTGGCTCGTCTCCCATTCGTAAAGCGAGACGCGTCCCGGCTATTTAACGAAAGAAAATAGTCGCGAGATGTACCGCTGAACGAGATGAGCACGGCTGAAATCCCCCTCCCCAGCGTCCCGGAAACCGAGGAGCTCGCCACCACCAAAATCCCCCTCCCCAGCGTGCCGGAGACCGCGGCGCTCGGCATCACCCTCCTCGGCGCATCCTCCGAGACCGCCGCGCTCCCGGAGTGCACCGCTTCGGAGATCACGGCGGTCGCCACCGGCAGATCTGCGGCGCCTCCTCCAGCAGGCTTCTCCACCACCAGCCGCAGATCTGCGACACGGGGACCACAGCTCCCTTCACCACCAACATCCCCGGGCTTCTCCACCACCAGCTGCAGATCTGCGACACGGGCACCACAACGCCCTTCACCACCAACATCCCCCATTGTTGCAGGTATTTGTTGTAATCGTCGCATTCTGCCTGAATCGGCATCAGCAAACCCACGGAGGAAGCTTCTCTTTATTTGCTTTAGTGGTAGTACTCTATCGATTTCTATTGTCTCACGAAACCCACGAAACACGAGCTGGTCCAGGATGAAATTTCCGAGCTGGTCGAAGCTGTTTAGCTGCTTCGGCGGCTGCCTCCCCTGCAGCGACTGTGCAGTCACCGTAAACTGCTGTGTCTCGGGGAACAACAACGCAAACAGGGGGCAGGACGTTGATTCAGCTCGCGAAGCTGCTAGCGCTCCTAAGCCAGCTCCAATGCCTGATTTAATATCTATGTAATAATTGATGTCGATGTAATAATAATTGCTAGATTTAGCCTAGACATTGTAATGTATTGTGACATTATTCGTATTTGAGACAATGTAATGGAATGTTCGTTCGGTTTCAAGGGATTGATTCCATGTACGTGTAATATGTAATTGTATTGTACGCTACAGACGCGCCCCACCCCCTTTTTGGGATCAATGCGAGACGAGTCTTACTAAGGCTCGTCTCGCATTACGTTCAAGCCCGCCCACGGCGCATTGAGGTGGGAATAAATGCGAGACGAGCCACGTTAAGACGCATCTCAGATCTCAAAATGATCGGAGATGTGCCCTCCCACGGCGCGTCTCGCATTTGTCTCCACCCCACGCAGCGCCGCGCCCTCATTTTTAGCGCGACTCTCTTTCTGTAATCTGAGACGTGCCTTTAGAGGGTTGTCTCAGATTGCTTGCTCCTATTTGCTGTTTTGGCGTAGTGATATTCTTGTGACATGGTACCAGATCCCATCATTTTGTTTGCACCGACGAGCTGAAGACTCTTTCCTTGGCCTTGACAGCCTAAATTTAGCATCAAGAAAGTACATCCATTAAGGTGCATGGTGACACATTGTAGGAAAAAAAAGTTCCGAATGAAAATTGTCATTTACAACATCCTCCCAGTTTGTGCGCAGTGTAATCCACAGGAGCAACGCTAGCTTGCTGATGCTTCCACACACAATGCCAAGCCAAAGACCCTGTGAAAATAAACAGAAGAAATGCAGAGCAGGAGGTTTAAGACTTTCAGTAAGACAACCATCTCTCACGTGTGCGTCACTTGAGTAAGAGAGCGTACCATTCCATTTAGACTGAACACAAGCGCAACCAGCACCCCAGTTAGAATGCCAACCAGGTAAAACGCGCCGAGATTAACGCGAGCGCCAACTTTCTGTTTGCCCCATCCCGTGATTACCCCTGGAAAGTTACAAAGCACAATTATCAAATGATATAGTATGTACCAAGAGTCAAAGATACTACACTACATACATACATACATACATGCATGCATGCATATATACATACATACATACCAGATGATGTCTGTCTCCAGAGAGAGCAGCCTATTCGTTTTCGGACAGGACTTTTACCTGAAAGAGAACCATTAAGGCCGTCGATGACGAACGATACCGCAAGAATAGGTAGCATTCTCGCAATGTAGGCCACTACTTCCTTCTCGCTACTGTATGCGTATCCCCAAATGTTGCGCAGAAGATGTATGATCGTTGCCAGCACAACGCCTTGAGTCAAGGTCATACACACCACCACTCGCGCTGCTAGCCTTGCTGCGTGAGGCTGCCCAGCACCGAGTTCGTTGGAAACGCGTGTACTAGAGGAAGAGAAAACAAGCCATTAGCAAAACGAAAGAAAAACTGCAGTATTAAAATAACAGGACAGGAAATATGAACATCTTGTTATTTATTATTAGAGAGGATAGATGCTAACCTTGTAGAAACGCAGAGGCCAAGTGGTACCATGTACAACAGCGTAGCAGTATTGATGCTACAAAACCCAGGAATATTTAGTAAACTGATACCATGGGGAGAAAAGAAGAAAATAATTTGCAAATGAACAATTTGTTCCAGTACCATATTGACAGGACTGAAGTCTCCAGTTTAGGATTCGGCAAAATCCCAGAGAGCAGCACGAGCAATTCAAACGACCGCCACTCCAGGCTGCAGAGAAAGAGACGCAATAAAAACTCAAAACTGTTGATTCATCAACAATCCAAAACCATCGTGATCAGAACACATGTAATCATCCTTCACCAAAAATCCAAATCGCCTTACCAGACCATCATCGCCGATGGAGCTGGCCATCACGGGCAACACGACGCTCTGCGCCTGCAGGAAGCGTGTGAGGCAGGTGAGCGGCACGAACGCGGCGAGCGACGGGATCGGCCACCGCGCGTACGCGCCGGCCTCCGTGGCGATGTCGGGGTCCTGGCCGATGGCGAGCAGGATGTGCTCGGCGCACGCCCACGCGATGGCGATGGGGACGCACGCCAGCGCGAGCACCACCATGGCGCGCTGCTTGTACACGCCGAGGAGGCCATACTGCCGCGCCCCAGATGTACGGCAGAACAATGTAATTTAAGTGCACTAACCATCATCGTAGAGATAATTTGGGCTAACACGTATTTAAAATGGAGTAAAACGATCATAGATAATCTATCAGGTAACATCCCGATGCAACCACTGGAATTTCGATCGAAACAATACATGCATACAACCCACTTGAAGCCTTGAAGGTGAGCCAAGAAATTACAACAATTCAAAATTTTCACATCATAGAGTTCAACATGGATTGTTATTACAAACCAAGTTTGATTCATTCATAAACAAGAACTTTCAGAGTTTAACAGTAGAGCGAAAAAATAAACGATTGCTCTAACGACCATACAAAATATTATGATGAAACCTGTATATGACATCATTCAGCATTATCTTCGTTGGCCAGGGACGATCCCATTCCACCGACCAACCAGGAGGAAGAGTACATGGCCAAGGCAAACTAGCAACCATGTCCTGAAAAGGTCTCACCTGAAAAAGTCACAAGCAAGGCTGAGTATATTAATACTCAGCAAGACTTACCCGACTAGTGGTATATATTTAGCTGACTTCTAGACATGCAAGGCTTACCCAACTAGTGGTATATACTTAGCCGACTCCTAGACATGCAAGGCTTTTGGCTGAGAGTTCTTTTTGCAAAAAAACATCTAATAGTGAGTCCTTACTTTCAAATTTTAGCATCAAGTTCTAGTTGATTAACCATTCTAGGTAAGCAACTATCCAAATCACACATGGTGAAAATAATTAATTGAGCATCCAACCAGATTAATCATCATTATTCTTCTTCTTCTTACTCTATGTGGTAAAAGGGTTAAACAGTCTCAATGGCTGCGAGAAACGGACGATTCGAATCGAATTTCTTAACCTTGCAAAGGAAAACCTAAACACACGTCACGTGGTTACTCATAGAGTCACACGTGCAACTTTTCCCCTTTCTTCTCGGGTTGTGGATCAGGGAAACCTAAACACGTCACGTGGTTCCATGCAGTACCAACCAGTAGACGGAGTAGTACTCGGAGTATGGAAGCAAGTCTCATGCAGTAAACTCGACATAGTACTAGTCGGAAACCAATAGACGGAGTAGTACTAGGAGTATGGGAGCAAGGCCCATGCAGGAAACTCGACGAAGTACCAGTCGAAAACCAGTAGATGGAGTAGTACTGGAAGTATAGGAGTAAGGCCCATGCAGTAAACTCGATGTAGTACCAGTCGAAAACCAGTAGATGGAGTAGTACTGAAAGTGTGGGAGCAAGCCCCATACAGTAAACTCAATGTAGTACCAGTCGAAAACCAGTAGACAGAGAGTAGTACTGGGAGCATGGGAGCAAGGCTCCTCCCGTAGACCATGCTACACCTCAGCTGGTAACTTGTGATACAAGTTAGCTAAGGGTGAAAACAACATAGGTGCTCGATATTCCAGGAGTTTGGGATCTCCTGTCCATCAGGGTACTGTAAGCGATACAATCCTGGTCCTGTAACCTTGTGCATAAGGAATGGTCCTTCCAATCCCGAATTAAGCTTGTGCAGCCCGGTTTCGTCCTGGATGCGACGAAGGACCATATCTCCAACGTTGAAAGAACGTTGTTGAATGTTCCGGTCATGGTAAAGACGGACTCCCTGTAGTAGCGGGCCGACTGGTGCAGGACATTGCATCTGATTTCCTCTGCTGAGTCAAGTTCAAGTTGTCATGTGCTATCTGTCTTGCCTTCTTCATACATCTCCAGTCGAGGAGACTTCCACATGACGTCAGCTGGTAGTATAGCTTCAGACCCATATACGAGGAAGAAAGGTGACTGCCCCGTGGCTTTCCTTGGTTGTGTGCGAGCCTCAGATTATTGACGAGATCTCGTTGATCCACTTGCCGCACTTTTTGTTGTTCTCATCGTAGAGTTTTTTATTCAAGCCATCAAGAATCAAGACGTTAGCGTGCTCAACCTGGCCATTTTTGCGAGCCTCAGATTATTGACGAGATCTCGTTGATCCACTTGCCGCCCTTTTTGCTGTTCTCGTCGTAGAGTTTTTTCTTCAAGCCATCAAGAATCAAGACGTTAGCGTGCTCAACCTGGCCGTTAGCTCGTGGGTGAGCCACTAAAATGTAGTTGACCTCAATGGCATTGCGTTCACAGAAATTCCAAAACTGATGCGAGTAGAAGTTGGATCCTAGGTCCGTGATGATGGTGTTGGGAAAGTCAAAATGGTGCAAGATGTCGCGGATGAAGCTAACCACTCGATCTATAGAGAGCGTTGTGGTTGGCTTGTACTCGATCAACTTGGTAAACTTGTCGATGGCCACCAACACATGAGTAAAACCACCCGGCGCAGTTGCTAGAGGACCAATCATATCCAAGCCTAAGCATGCAGACGGCCATGAATGTGGTACAGTGATAAGACTGTGAGCCGGGACATAGGGCTGTTTGCTGAAGAACTGGAAGTTTGTTCACTGGTGAACGAGTTCTTCAGCGTCTGCAAAAGCAGTCGGCTAGTAAAAACCAGATCTAAAAGCCTTGTCGGCTAGTGTGCGAGAAGCAGCATGGTTCCCACACACACCTTCATGAATCTCCTGGAGTATTTCTCTGCCTTCCTCCGTACGGACACACTTCATGAGTATGTTAGAAGCTGATCCACGCTTGTACAAGTTGTCTCCGACTAGAATGTACCCTTTGCTGCGCCTTAGAATGCGTGTGGCCTCAGCGCTTTTTGGGTTGATGCCGGGGGGTAGTTTGTGCTCCTAGATGTAGTCGATGAAGGTCACCCACCAGTCGACCTCGATCATCAAGACCTCTCATTCAGGTTCCTTTGGACCCTGAGCGATGGTACTTGAATCTGGTGTCTTGATGGATGGGTGATGCAACTTGTGAACAAAAACTTCTGGTGGGACGTTAGCTCAATCAAAACCCAGTTTCGAGAGCACATCCGCTCCCACATTGTTGTCGCGAATCACATGATGGATTTCCATCCTCGAGAACTTGTTCTCGAGCTTCGTATTTCCACAACGTACGCATCCATGGTGTCCTTGTTGATGTCCCACTCTTTGTTGCCTTGTTAGACCACCAACAAGGACTCACCATAGACAAGCAGTCGTTTGATGCCCAGAGAGACTGTCAGGCGTAGCCCATGCAATAATGCCTCGTACTCGGCTTCGTTGTTGGAGACCTCAAATAGTATTTGGAATACATATTTGAGTTGTTCTCCACTCGGACTGATGAAGGGTATGGCCGCAGCACCATCTCCTAGCTTGAGTTGAGCCATTGAAGTACATGACCCAAAGTTCTGGCTGGTTGGCCGGGGCTTCCAGTTGGTTTTCTCGCCACTCCGCCATGAAATCGACTAGTGCCTGCGACTTGATAGCCGTCCGGGGCTTGAAGTCGAGGGTGAGAGCTCCCAGTTCCACTGCCCACTTGGAGATGCATCCGGTGGCGTCTCGGTTGTGGAGGATGTCTGCCAATGGGAAATCAGTGACCACCGTGATGTTGTATGTATTGAAATAGTGGTGAAGCTTCCTGGAGGTGATGAGTATACCGTAGAGTAGTTTCTGAATTGTTGGGTAACGAACCTTGGATTCAGAAAGGACTTCGTTGATGATGTAGACTGGCCGCTGCACACCGAAAGCATGGCCTTCCTCTTGGTGCTCCACCACGATTGCCATGCTGACGACGTGAGTAGTTGCGGCGATGTAGAGTAGCTGGTTCTCGCCTGGTTGGGGAGCCATCAGGATGGGGGGCGACTGCAAATGATGCTTGAGATCTTGCAGCGCCTGCTTCGCCTCCTCTATCCACTTGAACTTGTCGTGGCACTTGAGCAATTTGAAGAAGGTAGCCCCCGTTCCCTAAGTCACAAGATCAATCTGTTCAAGGCCACCATGCAGCCTGTGAGCTTCTGGACATCCTTGATCATCCGTGGAGCATCCATGGCTGTGATGGCAGTGATCTTCTCCGAGTTTGCTTCAATTCCTTGGTTACTAACAATGAAACCGAGTAGTTTTCCTTGTGGCACGCCGAAGACGCACTTGGTTGGATTGAGCTTCCATCGAAACTTGTGTAAGCTGTTGAAAGTTTCCTCGAGATCAGGGATGAACTCTTTGTAGGATCTGCTCTTGATGACCACGTCGTCCACATAGGCTTCCATGTTACGATGTAGCTGATTAGTAAGGCATAGTTGGATGGCTCACTGATAAGTGGCTCCTGCATTCTTCACCCGGAAGGACATGTTTGTGAATGCATATGCTCCAAAGGGGGTGATGAACGCTGTCTTGATCCAATCTTCTTCCTTGAGAGTGATCTAGTGATAACCCGAGTAGCAGTCGAGGAAGGAGAGCAGGATGCAGCCAGGCATAGAGTTGATGACTTGGTCGATTTGTCGAAGCACGAAGGGATCCTTTGGGCAGTGTTTGTTGAGATTAGTGTAATCAGTATATATCCTCCATTCATTATTGTTCTTTTTCAACACTAGTACAGGTTAGCTAACCACTTGGGGTGGTATACTTCTTTAATGAAACCAGCCGTGAGTAGTTTTGTGAGCTCCTTCTTGATGGCCTCCCTCTTGTTGGGAGCGAAGCATCGTAGTCGTTACTTCTTCGGAGTGGCTTTGGGGTCGACTTTTAGGCAATGCTCGATCAACTCCTTAGGCACTTCTAGCATATCCGCTGGTTTCAATGCAAATATGTCTCTGTTAGCCCTAAGAAAGTTGACGAGCGCACTTTCCTATTTGTCACTCAAGCCGCCTCCGATCAAAGCGGTCTTGGACGAGTCGCCATCTTGCAGCCGGATGGCCTTGATGCCGACATCGATGTGGTTGGGTTTAACTCTCGACTGGCTAGGCCTTTGGCTGTAGATCTCCATCTCTGAGTTGGTGAGCTTCTGCGCGGCCGCGAGTACTTTCGCGGAAGGCTCTGGCATGCGTGATGTCACGGCGAACTCGATTGCCTCTTGGTTGTAGTCATACGACTTCTTCAAGTTGCCGCGGAATGTGAGGATGCCTGTCTTGCCTGGCATCTTGAGTAGTAGGTAGACGTAGTGGGGCACGACCATGAACTTGGCTAGTACTGGCCTACTGAGGATGGCATGGTATGACGACTCGAAGTCAGCCACCTCAAACTTGATGTACTCCGTGCGGTAGTTGTCCTTCATCCCAAAGGTGACTGCGGGACCACTGATCCGAGTGGTGTAGTCGCGTTTCCTGGGACGATGCTGTAGAATGGAGCTCTGCTAGAGGTGAGCATCTTGGAAATGTCCAACTCCATTTTCTTTAGAGTACTCGTGAAGAGCAGGTTAAGGCCGCTCCCGCCGTCAATGAGTACTCGAGTCAGCTGGGAGCTCGCCATGACAAGATATAGAATGAGCGGGAATTTTCCAGGCTCGGAGAAGCTGGTCCACTGATCATCCCTAGAAAAGGAGATCGGGACCTCACTGTATCTCAGAGGCCTTTGTGTGGCGGGCTCGATAGAGAGGATTTCGCGCAAGGTTAGCTTCTGCGCGCGCTTGGAGGGGTAGCCGCCGTCTCTACCGAAGATGATGTTGACAACATTCTTCAGGTCGTGGAAATCTTGTGCCCTCGACTTGTCACCTTCGTCGTTGTCCTCTTGATCCTTCCGCTTTTCATCTTGAGGGAGGAGTGGGGCGTTGAGTGACTTGCGGAGGCTGACGCACTCGAATAGCGTGTGCTAGGCCTTCGGCTGCCGAAAGGGCAATGTTTGTGCAGGACTTTTTCAAACTGAGCTTGATTGCTCCCTGGCTTCTTTCCTCACAGATTGCGCTCAACACCCGCGACTTCTTGATCTGGCTTGCGCTTTCGGGGGTTCCCCGAGTGGTTCCGCTGGCCTTTGTTGATGTGGTTGTTGCCATTACCCTGCTTGTCACTTTTGTGCTTGGGGAAGCAGTCGTTCTCCTCGTTCTCCTAGTCAGCCCATTGGGCCATCGTGTCACGTAGCTCCACGGTAGTAGTCGGGTGGGTTGCGTCCGAAGTCGTGGTACGTGTGCTTCGAGAAGAGTCCGTTCTGGAAGCAGTGGATGATGTTCTCGTTGGTGATGTTGGTGATGGTGGTGCGCATCTCAAAGAAACGTCGGGTGTAGGTCCTCAGGGTCTCGTTCATCACCTGCTTGACCTGGGATAGATCATGGCGAGTGCCTGCTCTGATCATGGATCCCTAAAAGTTGTCGATGAAGGCCTGCTTTAGATCCTCCCTGGAGTTGATGGAGTTTGGCTCGAGGCTTTCAAGCCAAGTGAGGGGCACGGATTGCAAGTATACCAAGAAGTAGAGGGCCTTGGCGGAGTTGGACCCCCTGGAGACCTTGATGGGAACGAAGTTACATCGAATGCATTGGCGCCGGTCTTGCTTACCGTTGTACTTGGGGATCCGGACTAGTTTAAAATTCTTGGGATAGGATTTTTCAGTAATGTTGGAGGTGAAGACAGGGAAGCGGTCGTCATATAACACCCAAATTTTCAAATTAGAAACCTAAATAAATTTTGCTAGATTCTTTCGAGGATCCATAAGTTTTTATTCAAATTATTTTGATTTTAGAGCATTTACCATGAATTAACAGTAATTTACTTAACCATAAAAAAATATAAGGAAATATAGGTCTTGTGCATTTCATGCCGCATTGCATTGTTTTATTGCTTATCTTCCATTTGTATTTAAATTTCAAATTTAAATTCAAATGCATTTCTTTTTCTCCCTCTTTTTCTCTTTTGGCCCGGCCCACTCTCTCTTTCGTTTTCAGCTCTCTCCTTTTCTTTCCGCAAGGCCTAGCCTAGCAGCCTTTTCTTTTTTCCTCTCTTCACTGTCCGGCCCAGCCTGCTTTGCCCCCATCCCCGGCCCAATGGCCCACTCGACGCCCCTCTCTCCTCCCCTTCCTCTCCCTCACCGCCAGACGGGACCCGCCTGTCGGGCTCGTCGTCAAGCTCGAGCCACGCTCGGATTCGCGCCTGAGTAAGGCCGCGGCACGGCCTTCGCCAGTGCGGCGTCCCGGGCCCATACATCAAGGCCCCTCAGCCGCCCTATAAAGCCGCCGCCCCGCGCCCTTGGTCCCGCCAGCCTCGCAGCCGCCGGCTATCCCTGCAAACCCTAGCTGTGCAAGCTCACCGCCTTGCCGCTTCTCTGTTGCTGTGAGCCACCGCCGGAGGTCCGCGTTGCGGTAAGGAGCATCGCCGGCCTATTTTCCCCCTCCTCCCCGCTTTCCTACACGCGCGATTGCTCGTCGTCGACACCGTGCTGCGCGCCCCCACCATGCGCCCTCTCCGGCCCCCATCTCGCCAACCCGAGCCCTTATAGGCGTTCCCCGTAGCGCTCGCATTCTCCCCGTGCAGCCCGCGAGTGAAAACAAGCCCGGACAGCCGTTTTCGGCAAAGTCCGGCGAGTCCGCCGCCGTTTGCCGTCGCCGTCGGCGTCCAGCGCTGCCGCCCGTGCCGCCCCAGCCCCGCGCAGCCATCCGATCCAGATCCGACGGTCTACATTAGATCTAGACCAAGGTCAAATAACCCGATAACGGTCAACCCTAGGATTTTTTGCACTTTAGCCCCTGACTTCTATCGAAACCAACCCACAGTCCACGGCAGTTCAAAAGTATTCACGAGTATATCCTTTTTTTTTGTGTTAGCCCCTGTCCTTTTCTAAAATAGAACCCATCATCCCTAGCCCCTCTGTTTTTCAATCTAAACCCTAGATTTAAGGTTTAATTATATTTTAGCCCTTGGTTTCTTTGTTCAGAGCCCTTCTAGTTTCAAATCTTTTACAAATAAACCCCTGGAACAAACTCTCCATTTTAGCCATAACTTCCCCGTTTTAACTCCGTTTTCTCGCGCTCATGCGACCCTTGCGACGTATACAGTAGCTTTATAACGTTGTTTTGCTCTGTTTATGTTGTTTGGTGTACTATTTCTTATTTATTGTACTTTTTTGTTTGTGTGTACTTGTGTGTTACGATAGACAGTGCGCGGTTCGAGGGTCGGCAAGCGCAAGGCTTTGAAGACGTCCCTGAGCAGCCGTAGTACTTTGATGAAGGCAAATGGTTCTTGATCATATTTCGATCCTAATAACTTTCCAAATACGCATATTTACTTTATATGCATGCATGTGTCTATAATATGATAGATCCCAAACTAAGGATGTGCCTAGTTTCTTTTGAACTTCCTTGATTAAACCTGGGTTGTTATATTTATGTTGTAGCTACGCTAGTTGCTTTTACTTAGATGTTGGTTGGATAACCTGAAAATCATGCTACACTGGTTTTACTCATGTTCTGGAATACCTTTGTGGTGATAATTAATATCATTGCATTAATTGGAACATGGAGAACCACCCAGAAAAACAATGCAACCATAGTACTACATGGCTCTGATCTTGGCTAATTAATTAGAAACTTTAGCTTGTAGTGGTCTTACCGAAAGGGTAGGAGGGCAGTGCGTTGATGGGGTATAGCTCGGTCCTCTTGAGGCGTACATATGATCCTAGTTAAGGCGTCTTCCTCATTAGAGAGGGTTATGACCATTACGGCCTGAAACCTTAGCGAACTATTGCAAGTTAGGGATTCTTTGTAAAGGCCTCGTAGTGAATCCCTGCCACTCACATCGAAAGTGTTTAAGGGCTTTGCAAACCCAGACATCATGGGAAACACGAGTTGTGGATAAAGTGTACAACCTCTGCAGAGTGAAAACTGATATATCAGCCATGCTCACAGTTATGAGCTGCTTGGACCCTCACATGATAATTGAACTTAAACGTGATCTAAATTGACATTTTTTTATTTATTGTTGTTATCTTATTTTTTATTTATTTAAGGTTGGTAGTTAATGCTTGCTAAATAAAACTTGGTCAACTAAAAATGCTTATCGCAGTCAAAACATGTCAGCTTTTCCTTGATTTTGGCCTTGCATATCATATAATTTACTCCGCTTGCTGAGTACCAACCATAAGTGTACTCACGCTTGCTTGATTAAAAATAATGCTGCTCAGAACAAGATAATTGTCCAGAGTTCCCTGAAGATTTTGAGGAGTTCTAGGTGTATGTCTCCCAGTCATCTACCTGTGAAGTTTAAGTCCGCTACTAGTTATAAATGTTTATCTATTCGCTTAAGATCAAGACTTTCGGTCATGTAATAAAGTACTATGATACTCTCTTTCGTTATAACATTATTTCGGGTATACACTTGTATCATCTATCATATGTGTGGAACTTGATCCTGGCGCACATATGAGATGCACTCGGTTCCTTTCCAAAATCGGGTGTGACACATTATCGTCCTCATCATGGTACCTATCGGGACGGTCCCATCTCCTAGCCTCGATGATGTGCTGCGCATCATGGCCATCATTGATCTTCTATCTGAGATCGATCGTGGGAGCGTCGTGAAGGCTGGGCTCGGGTGGAACTTCGCCTTGAGGCCTTGCGTCGCACCGGTTGCGAGATTAGCAAGTGGATTGTTGTACCTCTTGCTCGACGTTGCCACGCACGGACTGCTAGTCCTGGTTGCACTAGCGATTGTCATTCCTCCGGTACCCGAGGCCTCTTTCAGGGGTACGACTGATCTGCGCAGTATCACCGTGGTGCTCAGACCTCAAGAGCATGTTCCGAGTGGAAGATATTGGAAGTTGCCCGTCGAGTTGCACGAGCGCGTGCTAGGTTAGATACTGCAGCCTTTTTACCTGGGGGTTGGGTGGCAGTTGTTGAGCTAGGAGCGCTATTTCTGTGATAGCGCCAATCGGTGTACGATACTCCCGATCCGCGGCTACTGCAAAAAGCGTTGATTGAGGTTCCTTTGGTACATTGGATTACGAGCACGATTTTTCGCGCTCCGCCTACGCTGGGCGCGCTTGGCGTTCTTCAACCGCCGGATCCTTCTTTGCTCCTCGTTCTAATCATTGGGGGCATCCGCCGTACGCTCGTCGGCAGACACATCCGCGAGTAGTTCGTCATCATACTCAGGGCCCGGCTCATTGTCATCTGCGTTGCCAAGGGAGGCCATGTAGACTTGACGATCCGATGAGTTGTCAGCCGTATGGCTGTACTCGAGTAGCTCTGTGCTACCGTCTCCCTCTTCCGCGATGGAAGAGAGAGTTTAGCCCTCTTGGAAGGGCAGTTGTTGCATGAAGGCCATAAGGCGGGAGTCGTAGTCAAGTAGTTCAGCGGGCTCTAAGCCCTTTAAGTACATGAAACAGCCTTGCGGCGTAGATGTTATGGTTAAACCTAGATGATTGCCCGAAAATGATTCGGGGTAGTCATCAGGTTGCGAGTGGTTGTCGAGAGTAGGGGCCCCCTAACAAGCAGTGGCTCCCTCATCTCTGAGTAGTCCTCGGCTCTGGCTTGAAGGGCTAGTACTAAACGATGAGTACTCTTTGTTGGAGTCCGAGTAGCTGTCGAAAACGGACCCCCGACAGGCGGTGGCTCCCACGTCCTAGAGCTTGAGAAAAAGATCTAAATCCTCCTCCAAGTTGGAGAGGGACTTCGATTGTGTGGTCCTCTCAGATCAGTTCGAGTCCGATCTGACTAGTTCTAGTGTAGTACGAGTGGAAGTCACATAAAAAACGAACAACTTTTTGATTTGCAGGACTAGATTGGGGAGCAGTGACTCGTCGAGGTTGTCGATAAACTCGTCGAGGTTGCTATGTCGAGTTGGTGTAGAGGTCTCCGGCTTCCTGGAGTTGACTAGGTGGCTGTTGAAGCCACCCAAACCATTGGCGACGGAAATCCAGGAGCCGAAGATGAAAGTTGTGCCCTCGTCGAGCAGAGCGCTGGTGAAGCTGAGAGATGCCATCGAGTTCTCCGGTGGATGCTTGATGAACACCTCTACCTGGCGCGCCAGCTGTTGGTGTTTTACCAACATGTCTACCGAGTGATACCTGTCAGACCCGGGGCCACGGGGCTGTATACATAATGTAGTTTAAACAGGCCTAAGGGATAAAGCCCGTCTTATCTCTTATTTACCTCATTTATCTGTTATTTATCTCGTATGAATAAGAGATAAAGCTAGTCAGTACAGAAGGAATCTTCTCGAGTTGTATTCGGTTACGATTCCTTATCTAGTATTGGTCTAGGATTCTTGTAACCCTGACCTCCCGGATATATAAGGGGGAGCAGGGACCCATTCAAGGCAGATCATCAAGATCATTCTAGACCTAAGGAAATACAAACCACCATACAGGATGTAGGGTATTACGCATCTCGCGGCCCGAACCTATCTAAATCTTGTGTTCCTTGCATCTTCGAGTTCCTGATCTCGGCATCTCCTCACCTAAATTTACCATCTTGGGTATACCCTTCGGTGGGCAGCCGATAAAACACCGACAGCTGGCGCGCCAGGTAGGGGTGCACATCGAAGATCCTCCGGCGAACTCGATGGCATCTTTCCAGTTCACTAGGTCAGTTTCCTCTTAGGGCACGACATTTGTTTTTGGCTCGTGGGTTTGCATTGCAGGTGGTGCAGGCAGTTTCCATCGATTCCTCGTCGGCATGAAGCCAAAAACTTCCACGGTGGGTCCCCGCAGCGATCTTAACAAGTTCATTGATGATCTCGACGACTTGTCAATCCTTGCATCTGTTGCAGGGACCAAGGTGGAGACTGCTTGCAGCACGACTTCATCTGGCGCTGTGGCAACCTTCCTTGGGTTGGACTTGTTTCAATCCAAGGATTCGCACAGCTGATCATGACTCGGTTCACGCAATTTGGCCACTGATCTCCAGGAGGTCGATATCTCCGGGTCCCTCTCTGCATTAGAGAAGGACTTGGACTCTCTGCTCCAACTTGAAGGGCCCGAAGCCACCGCACGTCGGGGGGCTTCGGGTTGTTTTGGCACCAGCGATCTGATGATCACCTCCACCCCGGAAAGGCGTTTCGTGCATTGGGAAGGCATGAAACCTTCTGATCAACTCGAGGCTGAGGATTGACTTGTGGCCCACCTTGAGCCTTTGCCATTTCAGGAGGGCAGGCCGTTAGCCACTGTGGTGGAGGAGTCGACCGAACTAGTCGACGAGAGCTCTGAAGAGCTCATCTCCCGCCAGGTGCTGATGGCAGAAGAAGGCGAGGACGATGGCGACTTGCCCATCGACGAATTTGATGCGGTTTCCAAAGATGAAGCCACAGCTAACACCGGCGACGAAGATGACGCGGTCGTGAGGCACGAAGGACCCGGAACAGGGCTCGCGCAGCTCGTCGAAGGAGGGTCAATGAGCTCATGCGATCCATGCATCGTGAGCTTGACGCCGAATTCGCTGCCGTAAGTGAGCGGGGCTTCCGGACTCCGGTGGCCAACATCGCCATGGTTACGGCCATACTCAAGCGCAGTAATGATCCGAACGTGCGTCAAGCACTTCGTTACGAGCAGAGGGCCTGGATTCAGCTTGATCAGCAAAACCCGGCGTCTACCCTCAGGGAGGAGCGCGTGGGCGAAAGCCGAAGCCAGGCTCACAGCCGAGCGGCAGGCGGCCATCCTCGACCTCAGCGTAGCAACAACAACAACGCTCGCGGGAGTCAGGCTCCTAGCGGGAGGCAGCAGCCACCTCTAGGAGGTAACCCGCGACAGGCCAATCATCGGGCTCCTCTAGAAGACCTGCGCCAGCATATTAATGAAGACCGTGATGCGCGGTCCGTGATTGATTCCAGGCGAAAAGTGCGTGAAGAAGTTGAGACGGAAGGTACTGATTGCTGCGACCGTTTCCCAGTTTTCTCCGCACGATTCAGCAGCAACAAGTACCCTGAGGGCTTCAAGCCGATTGGCATCACCAAGTATGATGGTAAGCAAGCTTCTCAGCAATGGCTACGTTGCTACGTTGCTACTCCACCGCTATTGAGGTAGCAGGGGGCTCCAACATCACCAAGGTCGTCTACTTCCCGATGGCTTTGGACCCCGTGCCGCTCACGTGGTTGGAGAGCCTCAGCAACAACTCGATCAACTCCTGGAAGCTGCTCAAGAAGATCTTCATCGACAACTTCCAGGGGTGATCGCTCGTGTAGTTACTTGTCACGATCTTGCTCAGTGTAAAAAGGAACGTAACAAGCTCCTACGATCCTACACATGCCGTTTCTTCGATGTCCGTGCCACCATCGCGAATATATCGGAGGAGGACATCATCGACTGCTTCTACAACGGCATCACCGATCGAGGCATCTATAGAGACTTCAGGCGGAACACGTCGAAGACTGTTGCGGGGTTGCGTGACAAGATGCACGACTGGTCCGAGCAGGAGGAGAAGATGCGGGAGCAGTTCCTGTGGCATCAAGATGGCAATCTGAGGCGTCCTCATGACAACCGCAACGACAAGAGCCAGCGGGACTATCCGGGTCCACCCCGAAAGCGCAAGCCAGATGATCTCATCATGGCTGTGGATCATCCCTCATGAGGCAAGATGTCAACAACGTAGTAGGAGTTTGAGAAGCTCCTACAGAAGAAATGCCCATGGCATCCAGTTGCCAATCATGCGGCAATTGATTGTTACCACCTCCGGAGGACTTTCAGCAATTCCGGCGGTGGCAAGAAGAACAAGAAGCCCATGGACAAGGAACCCGAAGATGATGACCAAGGGGACCAAGGGCGCAACCCAAAGTTCCAAGATGCTTCGAAGACTGTCAACGTCATCTTCGGGGGGGGGGGGATGGAGACTTTGGTTCCAGGCAGGAACAAAAACTGCTTCTTCGGGAGATCATGTCCGTTGAGCTGGCGGCACCACGACCACTTCGCTAGTCGGAGGTGCCCATCTCGTTCTCCCACGACGATCAGTGGACAAGCTTTTTGGAGCCCAGTAAGTTCCCCTTGGTTCTGGACCCAGTGGTGGTAGAAGTCAGGCTCACCAAGGTGCTTATCGACGGTGGGAGTGGTCTCAACCTCATCTTCGCTAGCACTTTGAGAAAGATGGCTCTGGACTTCACGGACATGCTGGTTCCAAGCAAGTCTCCATTTTACGGCATTGTCCCTGGTAATGCGGCGCACCCACTTGGCATGGTGCTTCTTCCGGTCACTTTCGGCACGAGGGAGAATTACCACACCGAGTTCATTAAATTCGAAGTTGCTAACTTTGAATCTTCTTATCATACTATATTGGGTCATCCGGTACCTGCCAAATTCATGGTAGTGCCACATTATGTTTATCTGCTTCTTAAGATGCCAGGGTACTCACTCTCCGAGGCGACTTGAAGAAGTCATATGATTGCAACCAGGAGGCGATCCAATATGCTTTGACTATGCGTGTGCGAGATGCTTCAGGAGAAGTACTCACGGCCGCGCAGCAGCTCTCCCAAGCCGGGCTGGAGATCCCTTCAAGAAAGGCCAGCAAGTCGAGCATCCAGTCGACTGGTGATGTGGCCCTCAAGTCGATCCAGCTCCAGGAGGGTGACTCATCTAAGACCGCCATCATCGGTGCGGGCTTAGATGAAAAATAGGAACTCGCGCTCGTTAGTTTCCTTCGGGCTAACTGAGATATATTCGCTTGGAAACCAGCACATATGCTAGGGGTGCCCAGGGAGCTGATCGAGCATAGTCTAAATGTACACCCAAAGGCTGTGCCCAAAAAGCAACGCCTTCGAAGATTTGCTTACGACAAGCGTGAGGCCATTAAACGGGAAATAGCTAAACTCCTCGCGGCTGGCTTCATTAAACAAGTGATTCATCCAGAGTGGGTAGCTAATCCTGTCCTTGTAAGGAAAAAGAATAATGAATGGAGAATGTGTGTTGACTACACCGATCTCAACAAGCATTGCCCAAAAGATCACTTCGGGCTACCGCGCATTGATCAAGTCGTCGACTCGACGGCGGGTTGTGTGATCCTTTGTTTCCTTGATTGTTATTCAGGATATCACCAGATTGCGCTCAAGGAGGAGGATCAAATCAAGATTGCATTCATCACCCCGTTCGGGACTTACGCCTACAAAACTATGTCTTTTAGTTTGAAAAATGCAGGAGCAACCTATCAGCACGCTATTCAGATGTGCTTTGCTGATCAGCTGCATCGAAATGTTGAAGCCTACATGGATGATGTGGTCATCAAGACCGGGAATCCCGATGGCCTGATTGCAGATTTGGAAGAGACGTTCAGCAGCTTGCGCAGGTTTCGGTGGAAGCTCAACCCAACTAAATGCATTTTTGGAGTACCATTAGGGAAATTGCTCGGGTTCATCATTAGCAACCGGGGAATTGAAGCCAACTCTGTGAAGATTTCGGCCATCACTGATATGGGGGCTCCGGCCACAATTAAAGATGTGCAGAAGCTAACAGGCTATATGGCAACCCTTAACAGGTTCATCTCCCAGCCCGGGGAGAGAGGACTTCCCTTCTTCAAGCTCCTGAAGCGTCTAGACAAGTTCAAGTGGATGGAGGAGGCCGAGCGAGCTTTACAAGACCTGAAGCATCACCTTCAGTCCCCCCCGGTCCTTATAGCACCATTGCTGGGAGAAGATCTACTACTCTACATTGCGGCAACAACTCATATTGTCAGCAGTGCTATTGTAGTCGAGCGAGGTGAAGAAGGCCATGCATTTGGAGTGCAGAGGCCTATATATTTTGTCAGTGAGGTACTTTCCGAGTCCAAGGTACGATACCCGGCAGTCCAGAAACTTTTATATGCAATTTTGATTTCATCCAGAAAATTGCACCACTACTTCGACGAGTACAAGATCACTATGATTACGAAATTTCCCGTTGGCGGATATTCTCCATAATCAAGATGCCACGGGGCGTATATCAAAGTGGGCAGTGGAACTGGGGCTTTGTCTATCGACTTCAAGCTACGCACTGCAATCAAGTCTCAAGCTCTAGTCGATTTTATGGCTGAGTGGAGGGAGAATCAAATTCCAACTCCAGTCAACAAGCCAGAGCATTGGACCATGTACTTTGATGGGTCTCTTAAGCTCAACGGCTGCGGTGCTGGAGTTCTATTTATTTCTCCAAGAGGTGAACAATTGAAGTATGTCCTCCAGATCCTTTGGGAGGTATCCAATAATGAAGCCAAGTATGAAGCGCTCCTTCACGGACTCCGTTTGGCGATATCACTAGGCATCAAGCGACTTCTTGTATATGGTAATTCCCTTTTAGTTGTTCAGCAAGTCATTAAAGAGTGGAACTGCAACAAGGAGATGATGGACGCTTATGTACAGGAAGTGCGCAAGCTGGAAGGCAAAATTTTCGGCCTGGAGGTTCATCATGTGTTACGGGAGCATAATGTTGGCGCGGATATACTATCCAACCTGGGGTCTACTCGCGCATAGGTTCCAGTGGGAGTCTTTGTTCAGGAGTTAAAGCAGCCATCCATCAAATCTTCACCGCAGGTAACCACCGATGCGGGCTCTCAACAACCCAATCGGGAGGTCATGATGCTTGGTGAGGACTGGTGAGAGGCTTTTATCAATTTCATCCGGGATCAAAGGCTACCAGCGGGGATGGATGCAAGGAGCGTAGAGGCAGCTCGTGTCATGCACAGAAGCAAGGGGTTCGTCCTAGTCGACAGCAAGCTTTACAGGCGTGGCGCACGTTCAGGCTTGCTCATAAAGTGCGTCACAAAAGAAGACGGCTACGACATACTGCAGGAAATACATGAGGGTGTTTGCGGCAACCACGCAGCCTCACAAACACTGGTGGGGAAAGTGATAAGAGGTTGGGTCCCGATCTTCCGAGAGATACGGTAAACTTGGTTGGTGGAGAACTCGACGTTGATGATCTAAGGCTCCGAATGAACAGAACCCCGCAATCACTACACCACTGCTCCGTTGGTTATCACCCGTCTCACACGAATGACCTCGCCACAAAGGTTTATCCCTGCAAGTGCAATCAAGAACACAAGCAAGAACAGGAGATGCAATCAAACAGACTTGATTACGAGATGGGGTCTCACAAACCGATGAACGGCGACACTGTTTGATGACAGAATGAATCTAAGCAAAACCCAAACCCTAAAGTGGCGATGGCTACTGAATAAAAAGGAGTTGGGGGCATGCAAGTCCCCGGAACGCAACCCTAATGGGCTTCAACACGGTACATGGGCCAACAGCCCAAAAGACGGTGACACAGCACCCTGTCAGATTCTGGATGCCAACTTGTGTCGATGATTCCTGTCAACTCAGAAGGAATTTTGAGGTGGAACTAGTTCCATCTGAAGCTCTATGAAATTCTGGTTCCAACCATATAAGAACGTCCAAATCTGAACCCGTATGTGGCCAGGGCGTCAGTTTTGGTGAAGTAAGGTTCTGAAATCCGAGGTGGAGTCAAAGTCGAGTTGGACGTGGACTCCTCCTTGGTGTGGACGTCCTAGCACCTCCTCCTTGAGTCCTTGGCCTTCTCTAAGTCCTTGCTGGTCCTCTCCATTGTTCCTAATCAATAACACATGCATAGAACCAAGCGTAAGTTCTGAAAAACAATTGACAAGGTTAGAACGTACCTGGAGATCCAACTGTCGCGCACGTGCTCTAGTGATCGGTCCTTGCATTGTATGCAAAGGAGAGATGTCCTCATCATCCTCCCCCTCTTGAATTGGAGTTGTCCTTGACTCAAGCTCATCTTCCTCACCCAAGTATGGCTTCAAATCTGAAATATTAAATGTGGGACTAACCCCAAACTCGGGGGGCAACTCAAGTTTATATGCATTGTCATTTATCTTCTCAAGAACCTTAAAAGGTCCAGCGGCACGTGGCATGAGCTTGGACTCTCGCAAATTCGTAAACCTATCTTGTCACAAATGAACCCACACCAAATCACCAGGTTCCAATTTTACCTCCTTCCTTCCTTTACTGACAGCAATTTGATACTTTTCATTCATTTTTTCAATTTGCAACTTAGTAGTTTCATGCAACTTAAGAATAAATTCAAAACGTTGTGTAGCATCTAAGTTCACAATTTCAGAAGGTGGTAACGGTAGCAAATCTATTGGAGCACGAGGATTGAAACCATATACTACCATAAATGGACTTAACTTAGTTGTGGAGTGAATAGATCTGTTATAGGCAAACTCAATATGTGGCAAACACTCCTCCCACAACCTCAAATTGTCTTTCAAAACAGCCCGCAACATAGTAGACAAGGTACGATTAACTACCTCCGTTTGCCCATCAGTTTGTGGATGACAAGTAGTAGAAAATAGCAACTTTATTCCCAATTTATACCATAAGGTTCTCCAAAAATGGCTCAAAAACTTAGCATCCCTATCAGAAACAATAGTATGTGGTACACCATGCAAACGCACAACCTCATTAAAGAACAAATCAGCAACATGTGAAGCATTGTCGGTCTTGTGACAGGGTATAAAATGTGCCATTTTTGAGAAACGATCAACAACCACAAAGACACTATCCCTCCCCCTCTTTGTTCTAGGCAATCGTAAAACAACGTCCATAGAAATATCCTCCCAAGGTGCACAAGGACAGGCAGAGAAATATAAAGACCATGTGGATTAAGTCGAGACTTAGCTTTGTTGCATGTGGAGCAACGTGAGACGTAGCGCTCTACATCACGCCACATCCGTGGCCAAAAGAAGTAAGCGGCCAGCACGTCCTCCATCTTTTTAACACCAAAATGTCCCATCAAACCACCGTCATGCGCCTCCTGCAACAGCAAAAGATGAACGGAGCTAGCTGGAACACACAGCTTGTTAGCACGGTAGAGAAGGCCTTCACGCAGCAGAAATTTTTGCCACATTCTTCCCTCTCTACAATTTGCAAAAGCATCTTTGAAGTCCAAATCAGTAGCATATAAACCCTTTATGGTCTCTAAGCCAAAGATTTTATGAGAAAGTTGGGACAGCATGGTATAACGTCTAGATAAAGCATCGGCAATCACATTGTCTTTCCCTTTCTTATGTTTGATGATGTAATGAAATGACTCTATGAACTCAATCCATTTAGCATGACGTTTGTTCAGATTAGCTTGCCCTTTAAGGTACTTCAAAGATTCATGATCCGAATGTATAACAAATTCTTTAGACCACAGATAATGTTGCCAAGTTTGTAAAACTCGCACTAAAACATAAAGTTCTTTGTCATATGTAGAATAATTTAGCGAAGGACCATGCAATTTTTCACTAAAGAAAGCAACAGGTTTAGCTCCTTGTATGAGCACTCCTCCAATGCCAATCCCACTTGCATCACACTCAAGCTCGAAGGTCTTCTCAAAATCAGGAAGTTGCAGCAATGGTGCTTGTGTGAGCTTCGATTTCAGAGCCTCAAAAGCCTGCTGTTGTGCTGGTCCCCATTGAAACGGTACTCCGTGCTTTGTCAACCCATGAAGAGGTGCTGCAATGGTGCTGAAATCCCGCACGAAGCGCCGGTAAAAACCTGCAAGACCAAGAAAACTTCGAACCTGCGTGACCGTAGTCGGAAGTGGCCAGCTTGTGATGGCAACAATCTTTGCCTCGTCCACCTCAATGCCCTGGGATGTAACAACATAACCAAGAAAAGATACATGATCGGTGCAAAAGGTGCACTTCTCAAGGTTACCAAATAAACGTGCATCACGCAAGACATTAAAAACAGCATACCTAACTTGTTGGACGCGCTCATAAAAGGAGCAATCTCGACTACACCCAGAGTCAGTGCACTCGGGGTAGTTTCATTTTCTGCCATAAGCACGGCAGTCTCGCGACGATGCTCGCGTTCTTTCCTAACCGGTTAGGCCTGCTCGATCGGGTTCTATCTAACTTGTTGGATGGGTTTCTACTCGGAGCCACTACGACTACTTTTAGGATCGTTGCACCCCGGCTAGTGTCTACTACTTCACCCTCAAACCTGGATGACAGTTCAGCTAAGGGACATACAAGTAGAGACATCACATAAAAATATATATACAAGGCAACAAGTACTTGGAGGTACTCATTGAATTGTCCCGCTACAGGTTGGGCTTCTTGGAGGTACTCATTGAATTGTTCTTCAGTACACTCTACCGCCACTCCCTGCGTGAACATCTCTAGCTGAGCTTCCGGCCAAAAGGACTTTACAAAGGCAAGTGCATGGCTAACACACGCAGCCGGGGCTTCGGTGAGGAAATTGGCGACCTTCTGCGGTGCTCCAAGAAGTCGCTCTAGCAAGGTTTGCTCACCTATTTTGCCTTCTTCAGGAGGGCTCACCATATCCACAAGCTCCTGGGCGGCCCTCCTGAGGTCCTCCAGCTCCTTTTGCCGCCGCTCATCCTTCTCGCCCAGCGTCTTGATCTGCCGAAGGCAATCGGCGAACTGTTGTTCAGTGTCGGCGATTACCTTCTGCAGCTTTTTGACGTCATCTGTACGGTGATACTGCATATTGTTCACGTCAGTAAGTAGCTCTTCTTTGTATGTTAAGATTTTTCTAAGCTCTATGGTGAAGATGTTTTTAGAGTCCAAGGAAAATTGTTAAGGGAAAGTACTCGAGAGAAGAAAGGGGCCTACCTTGGTGCGCTTTCTTCTGCTCTTTGAGCTGCTCCTGGAGCTTGGAGTGGGCCTTCTCGAGGTTGCGGAGGTCATTCTTGAGCAGCCACATCTCTCACGTCCGCTCATGTTTCAGCTTGTTGAGCTCTCTCTGAAGATAGATATTTTTCGTCTGCTCTTCGGATATGCGCTTGTCCTTAGCAGCAAGCTCCTGGTGACCACTCACGACTGCTTTTAGCTTCTCGGACTTCTTTTGTGAGTGAGTGATCACGTTTTGCATAAAGAGGGAGGTTAAGTCAAGCAACTCGAGAACGTATACAAGCAGATGAGTCATCACGTCTTACCATGGCAAAATCGTACAACTCCTTGTAGGCCTTCTTGAAGGTCCTTATGTTGCTGTCTGTTAGCATTGGATCATCCACCAGATCGGTGGTGATGATGTTCTGGTACCCGGGCTCGGCCATCAGCAGATCACCCAGGACCCCTTGAGGTCCCGGCGGCTTCTTCAGAAGGTGGTTGCTGGGCACCTGCAAGTCAAGATGCACTCAGTACATAATGCCCGGGGTCTAAGCAGCTAGCCGTGGGTGGTTAGACACTTACCTGAGCCATCTGTAGGAGCGACATCAGGGGCCTCGACTTGTTCTTCACCACCAGCCCTGGCTTCGGCTTGTTGGGGCTCGGGGGGTGGCAGGTCGGGCAGCGTCGCGTCTGCCTCGGGGGCTGGCCCCTTGGGCGTGGGCTCCGCTAGGGTTGATGGCTCAGGGGTTGGGGTAGCTGCGGCCGGCTACGGCTTGTGCCTCACGGCGCTTGTAGACCTAATGAAGCAGAGTCAGTTATATCATTACAAGTCGAAAGGGACAGAATGTTCATTATACAACAAGATGTACACTTACAGCGAAGACCTCTTCATGACGGCCTTCTTCACCCTCATGGCCCGTGGTGTCCCAACTGTGGTACTTGTTGCTGGTGGTGCGGTGCCTGCCACGGCAATGGTAACTGATCCTGTGGCCGCAGCTGCTGGATCCGTTCCCATCCCTTGGCGCCTAGGCTCGGGTGGATGTGACATTCAGGTACTTAGGATTTAAAACACCCCAAATTCTAGTATAAGTTTGTGTGTTTGATCTTTTGTTTGTGTGTTTAAAAACTTTAATGCAAATACAAAAGGATCTTTTTGTAATTCTAGAAAATTTAGGTCCTTTGGTGCAAAATGTGTGAGAATGGTAGGTAAAATCAAATTATGTAAAGGGTTATTTTGCAAGAAGCAAGTACTTACTTTTAAACCACAAATAGAGGTGAAACTACCCTAAGGATTCATTTGGAGTGTAGATTTTAAATAGGATTTCTCCGAAGTTTAAACTTTTGCCAAGTTTTAAATTAGATTCAAATTCTTAACTCTATTGAAACTAAACCTTAAAGCAAAGTTGTAGGTCTTGCTAAGCTCTACACTTTTTCTTTAGGGCACATTTTCATTTGAGCTATGGTTTGCATGTTAACCTGGCTTTACAGTGGAGTCCCTGCCTTTTTGGAAAATTCACAGATCAGTCCTGTCTTCTACCTCCAGCCATCCTCCTCTGCTCTGCTCGCGCCCGTGACTTGGCCGCCTTTGCCAGCCATTTTCCGAGCTTCCAGCTGACCCCGCGCCGCTCTCCTCCACACCACATGGCTCCTAGCTAGCCCGCCTGCCGCCCGCGCAACCCCTGCTGGCTCTCCCCCGCCCCGCCACGTCGAGCCGCCGGTACCGAGGCCGCCACGCGGCCGAGGATGCCCGACGGGGCACGGCAACGATGCCGTCGGTCCGTGCTCGGCTGCGCGCCTACTCCCTCCCTTCTGCCGCATGACACCCCTCTACAAAATATCGACCCCAAGCTTCCCTCGCTCACCTTCCTTCTTCCCCACGAGCGTCAAGCCGAGCGCCGAGCCGTCCGCCGGACCTCCTCGCAGCCCCGCCCTACCCCTTCCCAATTCCAGCGCCCTTCCTCCCCACCCCCACTTGCCCCTCGACCCACCCTAGCTGAGCTTTTTCCTCTCCTCGGTCGGAATCGAGGTGAATCCCGTGCCGCCCCAGCCACCGGAGAAGCCCGAGGCCCCCTCAACGCCGACGATCCCCTTCCGCCCCACCTCCGGCCAAAATAGGTACCGAAACCGCATCCCCACAACTCCACAATGCTCGTGCGTGCTCCATCCTTCCACGTTCGCCGGCCCCTCGCTGGGAACACGAGCGCACCGCCACGGCCGCCGCCACTCCTTGCCGTCGACCATGCTCCGCCGCCCTTTTTTGTGCCCATCACCCACCAACGTGTGCACCTCGTCCTATAGATCGTGTAGGACCCGTTTCCCCTCGCCAAAACCTCGCCGCCGGCGAGAACACGCCGGTCAGGCCGGCCGGCCGCCATCTTGGCCTGGCAGGGGTCACATTACAATTTAGGTTTTTGTTTTAGGGTCCCATATGCAAAACCCGAGAGCCTCTCTGCAATTTCCTCTTTCAGTCTTGTTTGCAAAAGCTGTCAACTTGTAAAATTGATAGAAATTTGTAGAAAAATCCAAAAATTGTCAAACTAGTTTTTTTGTACTCTTAATGTTTAGCTCTACAACTTTGGTTAATAGAGTATGGTTTGAAACCAAATGGTTTTTAAGTTATTCTAAAGTTTATCAAAAGGGTATCTTGTGTGTAACTTTTGCATTTTAGCTTCTGTTCATCTGATTTTTGGTGTGCAGCATGTCTAAAGCGTATGCAAGTTTGTGTAAAAATTTCACCTTAATTTCTGCACCCTAACTTGAACTCATTTAAGTTTATGCCAATCAAGCTTGAGATGGTTTAAATTTATTCAAGCATGCTACTAAGGTTTTCATACTTAGATCTTTTTACCATGTGTTAATCTGTTGATAACTAGTTCATAGTTAAATTTTTCAAGATTTATAGCACTGTTTTGCCTAAGGTTTGAATTTAAACTTGAATTTTGAATTTAATTCAAATAATTTAGTTTCTGTTTTCAAAAATTTATGAAACTTTTACAGTAAGCTTATTTGATAGAAGTAAGCTTAGGCACAAAAATTCAAAACCAGATCCTGTGTGAATTTCAAAATAAAAATCAAACTTGTTAACTTAATTCAATTAAATCAATTAATTTGATAATTGAATTAAAGTACACATAGTAGGTTTGAATTCAAACTTCCTGCTTTATGAAATTGCATTTATTAATTTGTTAGATTGCAACTTTACCATGAATTAAAATTCTTAACTCAAGAACCACTGAATTCAAACCATTGCATATCATGTAGAGTCAGCGACACTCGATGACGGAGTCTACGAGCTGGTTCCGGAGCCCGAGCAAGGGTTTTCTGAAGATCCTGCGAACGTTGCCGAGGTTATAACTGAAGCCCTAAACCAAAGTTCACAAGTCTTTGACATCCCTGACCCTAGCCCCGCTCAAGAAGGCAAGCCCTGGTGCATAACCCAGTATTTCAAATTATTGCACTTATAAAGTAACCAATCGGCCCGAGGAGTGTTCATACCTCCCACCACTCGTAATTTGGTTTTTCGCACACGCACCGACGTGCGGGAGTATGTTCCGCACAGCGGACAGGAGTACAGTCTTGTAGTTGCGCTACAGACGTACGTCCTGCATATTGGATGTGCGTATGGTCCTACAGTCACTTGTGGTGGCCCTGATCCACGAGTCAGAATGAAAGGCAAACGGTTGCTTCGGAATGATCATTGGATGTTCCAAGCGTGTGAGTTAGGTTTACCCGTGCAAGGTTATGAAACTCGATTCAGAATCGTCCGTTTCTCATGGAGATTGAGACTGCTTGCTCCTTCTGCCACATAGAGTAAGAACAGTAACTATTGTTGGAATAATCTTGATGGATGCTAATTTCTACCTTGCTTGCCTAGTATAGGTGCTTACTTAGAATGGTTAATAAAATTAGAATTCTGAAAGCTAAAACATGAAAGTTAGATCATACTCTTTATCGCTTTTCAGCAAAAACAAAACCAGAACCTCTCAATCCCCCATGGTCTAGTTTCGGGCTAAGTATACCCGATCTCGGTTAAGTCTTGCTGAGTATTAGCATACTCAGTCTTGCTAGTCTATTTTTCAAGTATGACCTGTGAGAACCAAACGGATAGTCCAACCTGGCCATTCTCTGTTCCGTTTGGCTGGTCCGTGGAGTGGGATCTGTCCCCGGCTGGCAATGACCCTCAGGAATGACGCCATGATTTGAGCAGAGCGTGGTGTCAACTTTCGCGATGTATGTAGTCGCGTGTTAATTTTCTTCCGCTGTGAATCTGGCACAAGCTTGCATAGCTTGTGGTTTCAAACAACATTTGTATAAGTTTACGTTAAGTTTGAAACAGTTTGTAATAATGTTTATTATTTCTGTAAATTAAAAGTTGGTGAGCTGTTGTGTGATTGTAAACTCGCCTTCGTGCGAGATAAACCTACTTCAATCCTGTTGAACCGTGGTTGTATCGGGTGGAGACCCGACAGACCCATGGATTGTTCCATTTGAAGAGCTTTGAGTTAGTATCGTCCGTATAGCGGTGACTAGCGCACTTGAGCCGGAATAATTCAGGCGGTTCTGCCACAGCTGGTATCAGAGCTGCAGGTTTACTCTTACGATCGGCACTACAATTGCAACAGCTTTTAAAAATATTTTCAGGATAAAATTTGCTTAACAAAAGAGTTTACAAATCACATTGGATTCGTTAAGGTTGGTGCTTAGATCGTAAAGCCCTAGGGCATATGGGAGTAATCAGGTGGCTACTAATATATATATATATATATATATATATATATATATATATGTGTGTGTGTGTGTGTGTGTATAATCAGTTCTAACTTGCAGCACTACTTTCTATCAAAACTTACTTTCGAGCACAACCAACCCTAGATAATCTATTCGTATTGTTTTGTTCCTCCATGTTGAGATAAGAAGGTAAGAAGGTAAGGAACCTCAGCCAACTGAGGGAGCTTGGCTTTCCTGTCGGTGATGCAAACCAAACGCTGTTTCTCAAGCAGTGGTTTACTTGAGATGCTGCCAATATATCAACGATTAGTTGATCATATTGGGAGTATATGGTTCGGCACAGGGTATGGTGATCGCTGTTCATACCCCCGTTTTAAACGGAACCCCGTGAATACGTTGCAGATGTAACGTATGCTAACATCGTCCGTACGGTGGAAATTGTCGTCCTGCCATGAAAGGTTCATGTTATATAAATATGGTCTTCTGCAGGTACACCAACCACGATTAAGAGGTTAAATGGATAGGACTTACCGATTAGTTATTAGAGAGAGATGTAAATATTGTGCCACCAAAATTAACCACATAAGTCCAAAGATATTTGGCAATTGTTTTGGTTGTGAGGTCGAATAGTACGTGCATGCATAATCTATCATCAAGCAAAGTAAGTGCATTCAATGTGTTGTTCTTTTAAGGACACATAGTGTGTTGTCTACCTTTACTGTGGTTTCAATAGGATTCTTGTGGCAGCCTTAGTTGAGTTTTTGGCATCCTTCAAATCTCACCATTTGAATTCTTGCTTCAGATGGTGGCTCCTTCAAACGTCTTTTGGGATCACGCAGGGCATCTCCATACCAATGCCTTGCACTGGGAGGGTTTTCCCCGTCTCTTATGGGAATCACTTAGGCTATTCTTCTACACCGAGCCCCCACAGTATGATGGAGTGGAATATAGGCAGGAAGGTGTTCCTCGGTGCAGAGTTAAGATGACCATTCCTCAGCACCCTTTTCGTTCTCACTAGCAGCCCATCGAAGTCGATGTGGTGGGCTATCATCTCGTCGACACCATTGAGATTGCAGCTCTTCAGGCCATCCACACTTTCTGCGACCAGCATCCCGCAGAAGTTGCCGGGCATCCTATCGGCCTATTTCCTGCAATAGATGCCAGTGATCCCGAGTAGAATTTCCGGATAGCTCACTATGGTCACATGCTGGGAGATTTAGCTGAAGAGACGCTCCGTAGTACCATCAGGTTCATGAATGCCCAACATCACTATCAGATTGTGCTGCGCCACGGTATGAGTCTGTTGACCGGTGTAGCTAAAGGTCACTATAGAAATGCTGATCGACAGGTCACTCAGATAGAAGAGCTTCAAGCATTGGTCACGGAAAAGGAGGAAATTATTGCAGAGCCAAACGAGACCATTGTCCATCGGGAGGATCAGATCAATGAGCGTGATGCAATAATCACTCAACGTAACAATATTATCGAGTTTCTCCAGGAGCAAGTCCACGACTGTCACACCCGATTTATAAAAACATAAACCGAGCAATCATATATGCGCCAGGATCAAGTCACGCATATATACAACAGAATTATCAAGATATCACAACACATATCACGAAATAAAGCGTATAAATTGTAGATGAATTCTTTATTACAACCGAATCAAGAATCGGTTCAAGGAATGCAGAAGCGTAAAATAAATACATGAATAAC
Source organism: Panicum hallii (assembly GCF_002211085.1). Lineage (NCBI taxonomy): Eukaryota > Viridiplantae > Streptophyta > Magnoliopsida > Poales > Poaceae > Panicum > Panicum hallii. The sequence continues at coordinate 25,148,299 of NC_038044.1, forward strand.
AGGGCGCCACAGGGACGTCGACTGGGAGACAAACGCCTAGAAGTCGTCGAGTCCGCTGATGTAGTCCTCTACGTCGCCTGGTACTGAGCAGCAGTCGGAGATATCCCAAAGAGAACAGAAGAGTAGAGAAGGCAAGTGTGAGTACACAACTTGTACTCAATAAGTATAACACAAACTATGAGGCTCTACGGTTAGCTGACTCAACTGCGTTAGCTTTTAATCTGGGCCAATTTTATTAAAGCTAATTACTACCAGTGGATGAATTACCATAACCCAGGTTACTGAATAATTAATTAAAATTACTCATGAGTCTACTGAAATCCAAGCCAAACCACCAAAGATAAACCCCACTAATCAGACGGAGGATCTGGGCCGCTCATGACCGTGAGCACGGCTGGTATACCAGTTTTACACTCTCGAGAGGTTGCACAACTTTACCCACAACTCGTGAGCTACGCTAGTTGCTCATCACACTTCCTTAGGTGAGATGACTAGCAAGCACACTACGAGGCCGTTACAAAGAACACGTTGGTAAGGTGTAACCGCTAAGGATTCTAGATCAGCAACCATGGAGCAAGCCTCGAGGGGGTACAAGCACATAGCACAGACCAAGCCTCGTAGCGCGAGGGCCATAGAAGCTTACCACCCCTCTTGCCCCGCAGGTAAGTTACTCCCAACCAAAAATGACCTAATTAGTAACTCAAGACCGTCCCATTCCAGTCTTGTGGTTGCGCGGTTGTCCCAGGTTATCGCTCTATGAACCGGTCCCTATGGAGAGTGGCCAACCAAGCACTAAGCACCGTGCTGGCCCCCTAAACCAAGTTTCTATAAAAACATATTTTAACGAGACATGAGCCGCTCAAGCACACAGCACAGAGGGCCACTCTCAGAATCAAGATGCATATACCATTAATCAAATTTAATTAAAAGGACCATAATGTGTGAGAGCGCAGCACCTAGCACAACTAACCAAAATGCAACCCAAGGTATTTATATAAAGGATAAAAGTGGCTAGGAAATCCTTATAGGCATACAGTATTAAAATGCAATATGAAATTGTATTTAAAAGTGATAGGATGTTCATGTTATACTTGCCTTCCTCAAACTCTCCTGGCTGCTGCTCAAACGCGTCTGAAGAAGGTGGCTCCTGGTACTCCTCCGCTGGCTCAACGTCTACTCACGATCGTAATGTCAAAACATGGTCCACACGTGCACATACATGCAAACAATGGCAAAAGATAAGAAACAGTACAACAATATAATAAAATAGCACACAAAACTGAGCTAAAGCTATTCTACACGTTACAACGATCACGTGGGTGTGAAAACCACTCAAAACGGAGCTAAGACGCGTAAACTAGGGCTAAAACAAGATCCAGGGACTTAACTGTGAGGAAATAGGAAGTTCCAGGGGGTTCTGTGCAAATTGAGGACTTATACATAATTAAACTATAGACGTAGGGTCTAACATGCAAAAACTACAGGGCTGGACGGCGGACCCAAAATCTAGAAAGCTCAGGGGCTACGGTGCAAAAACAGGGGCTCAACTGGAACTACTTTTGAACTAACGTGGACTGCGGGTTGATTTCAAGGAAACTCAGGGGCTTTTTAGCAAAACCGCACGGCTGAAGCGGTACCTTCTAATCTGGGCCGTCAGATCAGGATCGGACAGTTCGGACCCGATCTGGATCGGACGGTCCGAACTGGCAGCGGGGGGTTCGGACGGTCCGATCTGAACGATGGAATCTGGTCCGCTGGATCTGGATCTAACAGTTAGGATTTGATGAGAGACGAACCGGTACGCTTGGATCTGATCCGTTGGATCCCGATCTCGCGGCTCGGATTGAAAGGGTACGCGATCTAATCTTGACCGCGGGCTCTGGATCGGACGGCTCGGGTCGGTTGGGCGCGCGGGGTGGGGGCGCTGGTCACCAGAGACTGGTTTCCGCGGTGGCGCGCGGTTCAGGCTCGCCGGACTTCGCCAATTCCGGCGCTCCGGTGGCCAAATCGAGTGGGGCTTGGGTCTGGGACCGGCTACGCGACATGCGTAATCCACCTAGGGTCTTGGCGGGGCTCGGCAAGGCTCGGGGACGCGGTTGCGATGGTGGCGGTAGCTCTTGCAAGGCGGAGCTCGACGGTGTGCGCGCGTGCGTGCTGTTCTGGGCACAGGAAAGGGCGCAAACGGGGCCGCGCGCGTGCGCGGTGCAAAGGCAAGCCAAAACAGGGCGATGTGGCGGCGGTGCAGTGCTGCAGATAGCTCGCCCCGGTGGAGCAGCAGCGGTGGAACGCCGGCGTGCGGTGTTCCGACTGCAGGAGCGGCTACGATCTACTACATCCAACGCAAAAGGGGCAGGAGAGGGCGCTGGTGCTCACCGAGGGCTCGGATTGGCCGGAGAAGCAGCGCAGGGTGGCCGGCGGCGAGGTCCGAGCGGCGGGGACGGGTCGGAGTCAGGGAAGAAGCTGCTGCAGAGGTCCTCCAGGCTCCTGGACTCCACGGGTCGACTCGTGGTGCTCCTGCGGTGGCGCTACTGGGGTCAAGAGGGTCGGGGAACCACCGGCGGTGAGGGATCGAGGTGGCGGAGCAAAATACCGGCGGCAACGTCTGGTGCAATTCCGGCCGTTGCACGGGCCGGGGTCGCGGGTGAAGGCCTTGGGAAGCTTCCTGGCACCGAGGCGGAGCTACTGCGAGCCTTGGCCGGGTCTAGGGCGCAGCAGGGCGGCCGATCCACGGTGGGGCAGGGAGCTCTGCGTGGAGGAGCGAGCGGATGGTGGCGCTAGGGCTCGGGTGGCGGCCGCGGGTAGGGGATAAGGGCGTAGGGGGTTTGCGGTTGCGTTTAAAGGGGAAAGCCGGGGGTCTCGGGGGGGGGAGCGCTCTGGGAAGGCCGGCGGGGATCGCGGGCGGGCGTTGCGCGGCCAGTGGAGCGAGGAGGAAGAAAGGAAGGAGGAGGCCGGGCGCCGACAGGTGGGGTCGGGGTGTCAGAGGAAGAGAGAGGGAGAGCGCGGGCTGGGCTGTTGGGGAGGCGGGGTGAGGGAGCTGGGCCGAGCGCAGAAGGAGGAGGAGGTGGGCCGAGCGGAAAGGGAGCCGGCCCGAGAGGCAGGAGAGGAGCAGGCCGGGCTGGGCTGGAAGCTAGGGTTGCTTTCCTATTTCCTTTCCTTTTCTTTTTCTAACCAACTCAAATCTATTTGATTTCAAATCAAATTTGAATTCAACTCCTATGCACTCAACCAAATAAAACATATGCACCAGCATGAATGCACAAACATGTTGAACCTAAAATAAATTTTAATTCTTTGTGAACTAAATTATAATTAAATGAAAGCTAGGCAAAATAAATCCTTACCAAATTACCGAAGCCAAATTAAATTCATTATAAATCTTAGAATTTTACATTAGGGTGTTACAACGACCTCATCCTTAAGGTTGACGACGCCGTCGCTCACATCAACGAACTTCAGCAGCAGCCAGCACCTCCTGCTGTACGTGAAGCACCTGAAGGTGAAGAAGAAGAACCAGAAGAAATTGAGGGAGTTTCTGATCTCGACTCCGAGCACGGAAACCCAGAGCCTAACCCTCAACCAGATCACTCCTCTGCCGGTAGCCAGTCCTCCGTAGGCAACCTTGATGATTTCTAGGCCATCCAAATCATCAATCTTTCAGATGTAACTAGTGTAGAATGTTGTGACATAAGTAGTGAGTAGTTACCTGGACCTAGGGCCAGTTGCTGTAATATAAATGGCATGTGTACGTATGGCTTGACCCGTAGTAATCGGACCACCCTGATGTAATATGTTAAGGACAACCAGTATCTGCTTTGTAATCCAAGCCTTGTGTTCCGTTGTCTTGTTTCAATATCTTTGCACCTTGAATGAGTTGGTTAAACAGAATATGTAAACTACATATCTTTTTAGCAGTGGTATATCTTCTAAAAATAGGAGCAAGAATACGTTGTTGATAATGGACATCTCCTTTGTTTCAGATGGTTGGAGCTACACGTGGAACCTTGGAAGATTTTCGGCCAGACCAAGCTAGCGGCTCCCAACAACCGCCACAAGCACCGCCAAATCTAGCGGAAGTCATGGTACGACAAACGGAACTCCTTAACCAGCTAGTACAGGCCCAGATGAACCAGTTTCATCACCCGTCCCGAGGCCGTGAAGAACATCCATCGGCTGGTTACTAAGACTTTCTCAGCACCCAGCCCCCATTGTTCCATAAAGCAGACGAGCCCCTTGATGCTGACGCATGGCTCCGCACTTTAGAGTCCAAGTTCTCATTGTTGTCTGCACCATGCTCAGACGCGAAAAAGGCACTCTTCGTGGCTCAACAACTCCGCGGCACCACCCGCATATGGTGGGACCATTACTACGCCATGCAGCCAGCTGGTCATATTGTCACATGGGACGAATTTCGGACCGCTTTCAGAGCGCATCATATTCCAGAAGGACTCATTGAGCGAAAGCTCAATGAATTTTTAACTATGACCTAGGGAACCCGCACTGTCATGCAGTATGCACAGGTTTTCAATCACCTGTGTCAGTATACGGGTTATCATGCGGATACTGATGCCCGTAAACCGGATCATTTTCGCCGTGGCCTGAATACAAAGCTTAAGGAACGGCTGAACCTGGTAAGGGCCGACAACTTCAACGAATTGGTCAATATAGCCATTACTCAAGAGGATTGCATCTCAGCCCACCGAGCAGAAAAGAAACGGAAGGCACCCATGGGACCATCAAATGCGCAACCACCAAGGTATCGGTTGGTCTAGAACACTGCTACCCGAGCTCCTCCCCGAAACAATCTACCAGGCAGATGGGTAGCCAGGCCTCCCCAGCAGGCTCGCTTCAATCGGCCACCGACACCACAACCCCAGTAGCAATAGCAGCAAGGCCCGAGGCCGAGCTTTCCGCCGTCCAATCAAGGAAACAACAACAATCATTGTTTCAACTGCGGCAGCTCGTCCCATTTCATCCGGGATTGTCCTCAACCCAGGAAATCTTTACAACGGCAAACATCCAGCCCGAACAACAAGGGCAAGGGCAAGAAGTAGATGGTACAAGTCGCCAGGCGAGGGTGAACTTCACAGCTCTCTCCGAACTCCCTGAGGGTGCGCCAATAATGACGGGTACTTTCTCTATAAACCATCAACCCGTGATTATACCTTTTGATTCTGGTGCAACCCATAGTTTTATCAGTTCAAAGTGTGGAACAAAAGTAGGCCTGGATTTCTATCCTACTAAAGGAGCCTATATAATAGCGACTTGGCGGTAAAATTGCATCAAATCAAATTTATAGAAAGGTGCCAATTCAGTTGGGTAGCAATCTGATAAAAACAGATTTACTGTTATTGGACCTAGAAGGAATGGATGTCCTCCTAGGCATGGATTGGATGACTAGGCACCGAGTGCCATTGGATATCTCTTCCCGAGCTGTGGAGATAGATTCACCCGATCATGAAACTACTATTCTCTATCTTCCACAATGGGAATGCATCAACTCTTGTGGCTATGCTGTAGAAGGGATCAAGTTAAAGGACATCCCTATTGTTTGTGAATACCCAGATGTTTTTCCAGATGATTTACCTGGAATGCCCCCGGACAGAGATATTCAGTTTATTATAGAACTACAACCCGGCACAGCCCCCATCTCTAAGAGGCCCTATCGTATGCCACCCAATGAGCTGGCAGAGTTAAAAATCCAACTCTAGGACCTCCTTGATAAGGGTTTCATTCGTCCGAGTGCTTCACCATGGGGTTGTCCAGCCCTATTCGTGAAGAAAAAGGACAATAGCTTAAGGCTATGTGTAGACTATCGTCCCCTCAATGCGGTAACCATCAAAAATAAATATCCTTTGCCCCGCATTGATATTTTGTTTGATCAGTTAGCTGGAGCCCGGGTATTCTCTAAGATTGACCTTCGCTCCGGATATCATCAAATTAAGATCAAGCCAAGTGACATTCCAAAAACAGCCTTCTCCACCAGATATGGACTCTATGAATATCTGGTCATGTCGTTTGATCTTACCAATGCACCAGCATACTTCATGTATCTCATGAACTCTGTCTTCATGCAAGAACTTGACAAATTCGTAGTGGTCTTCATTGATGATATTCTGATTTATTCCAAAAATCCGGAAGATCATGCGAACCATCTCCATATTGTTCTTCAAAGATTGAGAGACCACCACTTGTACGCCAAATTCTCCAAATGCGAGTTTTGGCTGGATACTGTTAAATTTCTAGGACATACTATCTCCAGTGATGGTATATCCATTGATCCAAATAAAGTCCAAGAAGTGCTAGATTGGAAACCTCCTACGTCAGTCCATCAGATCCGTAGTTTTCTTGGTTTAGCTGGCTATTATCGTCGTTTCATTCCTGACTTCTCAAGAATAGCCAAGCCTATGACTGAATTACTAAAGAAAGGAGTTAAATTCTCCTAGGACCAGAAATGTGAGGATGCATTCCACACCCTCAGAGCACATCTCACTACTGCCCCAGTTCTGGCTCAACCAGATGTTTCCAAACCTTTTGACATCTATTGATGCTTCAGGAATCGGACTTGGTTGTGTGCTTATGCAAGACAACCGAGTGATTGCTTATGCATTGCGAGCACTCAGAACTCATGAACAGAACTATCCTACTCATGATCTTGAACTCGCAGCTGTCATCCATGCACTTAAAGTTTGGAGACATCATTTGATGGGTACAAAGTGTCATATCTATACTGAGCATAAAAGCCTCAAGTACATCTTCACGTAAGCATATCTAAATATGAGGCAAAGACGCTGGCTAGAGCTTATCAAGGATTATGATCTAGAAGTACACTATCATCCAGGCAAGGCCAACGTTGTTGCGGATGCACTTAGCCTCAAGGCACATTGCCCTTGCTTGTCAGTAGAGGCTTTCAATGAGACTCTTTGTCGGGAGATGAGGAAGCTCAATCTAGAGATCATTCCTCAAGGTAGCTTGAACCATCTCTCAGTTGAAACTACGCTTGGGGATAACATCATTCTGGCGCAACAGTGTGACAAAGGGCTCAGAATCATCAAGCAGAAGTTAGCACAAGGAGAAGAAAAGTACAAGTACTTTTGAGTAGATCACGAAGGAGTTCTATGGTTCAACGAGCGTATCGTTGTACCCAAGGACCATAAGCTTCGTAAGCAGATATTGGACGAGGCCCATCTATCCAAATTCTCTATGCACCCCGGCAGCACCAAGATGTACCAGGATTTGAAATAGAACTTTTGGTGGACTCGTATGAAGCGAGAAATTGCAAAGTATGTCTCGGAATGTGATATTTGCCAAAGAGTTAAGGCCAGTCATCTAAAAACTGCTGGTATTCTTCAACCTCTACCCATTCCCTCCTGGAAGTGGGAGGATACTAGCATGGATTTCATCGTTGGCTTACCCAACACCTCCCAGAGACATGACTCTATTTGGGTAATCGTTGATCGATTAACCAAAACTGCCCATTTCCTTTCCGTGCATACTACGTACAACGCCAAAAAGTATGCTGAAATCTATCTAGATCAAATCATTCATCTCCATGGAGTACCTAAGATGATCATTTCTGATCGTGGAGCACAATTCATTTCTCATTTCTGGGAACAACTTCAATATGCTCTTGGAACTAAGTTAATCCGAAGCTCCGCATATCATCCTCAAACAGACAGGCAAACGGAAAGGATAAATCAGATTCTAGAAGATATGCTTAGAGCCTGCGTAGTTCAGTACGACAAAAATTGGGACAAATGCTTGTCATTGGCAGAATTTTCCTACAACAATAGTTATCAAACAAGTCTTAAGATGGCTCCGTTGGAAGCATTATATGGTCACCGATGCCGAACTCCTTTAAGTTGGTCACAAACCGGCGAGCGTAAAATCTTTGGACCTGACCTTGTCACTAAAGCAGAGAAAAAGATGAAGACTATTCAGAATAATCTAAAAGCAGCTCAATCTCGACAGAAAAGCTACGCTGACATACGAAGGAGACCATTACAGTTTTAGATTGGAGACTTCGTATATCTTCGAGTATCTCCTACTCGAGGTATTCAACGGTTCAGCGTAAAAGGAAAACTTGCCCCTCGATATGTCGGACCCTTTGAGATTATCGAAATCTGTGGACCCGTAGCATATCGTCATCAACTTCCTCCTCAACTAGCGGCCATTCATAATATTTTCCATGTATCTCAACTTAGGAAGTGCATCAAAATTCCTACCGAGATCATCGATCATCGATCCCCAAGCCATCGAAATCGAATCTGATCTAACTTATACCGAGCATCCGATCAAAGTACTAGACACCAAAGAGAGAAGTACTAGAAGAGAAACCATCAGGATGCTAAAAATTCAGTGGGACCATCACACGGAAGAAGAAGCGACTTGGGAGACCGAGTCATATCTTCAGCGAAATTTTCCAGACTTCCTACAAGCCAACTTCCAAATCTGATCGTCCGATTCCATCCTATTCCGGAATCTCGGGACGAGATTCTTTTTAGGGGGGAAGGCTGTGACATTCAGGTACTTAGGATTTAAAACACCCCAAATTCTAGTATAAGTTTGTATGTTTGATCTTTTGTTTGTGTGTTTAAAAACTTTAATGCAAATACAAAAGGATCTTTTTGTAATTCTAGAAAATTTAGGTCCTTTGGTGCAAAATGTGTGAGAATGGTAGGTAAAATCAAATTATGTAAAGGGTTGTTTTGCAAGAAGCAAGTACTTACTTTTAAACCACAAATAGAGGTGAAACTACCCTAAGGATTCATTTGGAGTGTAGATTTTAAATAGGATTTCTCCGAAGTTTAAACTTTTGCCAAATTTTAAATTAGATTCAAATTCATCACTCTTTTGAAACTGAACCTTAAAGCAAAGTTGTAGGTCTTGCTAAGCTCTACACTTTTTCTTTAGGGCACATTTTCATTTGAGCTATGGTTTGAAAGTTAACCTGGCTTTACAGTGGAGTCCCTACCTTTTTGGAAAATTTGCAAATCAGTCCTATCTTCTACCTCCAGCCCTCCTCCTCTGCTCTGCTCCCGCCCGTGACTCCGCCGCCTTCGCCGGCCATTTTCCGAGCTTCCAGCTGACCCCGCGCCGCTCTCCTCCACACCATGTGGCTCCTAGCTGGCCCGCCCGCCGCCCGCGTAGCCCCTGCTGGCTCTCCCCCGCCCCGCCACGTCGAGCCACCAATACCGAGTCCGCCACGCGGCCGAGGATGCCCGACGGGGCATGGTGACGACACCGTCGGTTTGTGCCCGGTTGCGTGCCTACTCCCTCCCTTCTGCCGCACGACACCCCTCTACAAAATATCAACCCCAAGCTTCCCTCGCTCACCTTCCTTTCTTCTTCCTCACGAGCGTCAAGCCGAGCGCCGAGCCGTCCGCCGGACCTCCTCGCAGCCCCGCCCTACCCCTTCCCAATTCCAGCGCCCCAAAGCTTCCTCCCCACCCCTGCTTGCCCCTCGACCCACCCTAGCCGAGCTTTTTCCTCTCCTCGGTCGGAATCGAGGTGAATCCCGTGCCGCCCCTGCCACCGAAGAAGCCCGAGGCCCCCTCAACACCGACGATCCCCTTCCGCCCCACCTCCGGCCGAAATAGGTACCAAAACCGCATCCCCACAACTCCACGGTGCTCGTGCGCGCTCTATCCTTCCACATTCGCCGGCCCCTCGCCGGGAACACGAGCGCGCCACCACCGCCGCCGCCACTCCTTGCCGTCGACCATGCTCCGCCGCCCTTTTTTGTGCCCATCACCCACCAACGTGTGCACCTCGTCCTGTAGATCGTGTAGGACCTGTTTCAACCTCGCCGCCGGCGAGAACACGCCGGTCAGGCCGGCCGGCCGCCATCTTGGCCTGGCAGGGGTCACATTGCAATTTAGGTTTTTGTTTTAGGGTCCCATATGCAAAACCTGAGAGCCTCTCTGCAATTTCCTCTTTCAATCATGTTTGCAAAAGCTGTCAACTTGTGAAATTGATAGAAATTTGTAGAAAAATCCAAAAATTGTCAAACTAGTTTTGTTATACTCTTGAAGTTTAGTTCTACAACTTTGGTTAATATAGTATGGTTTGAAACCAAATGGTTTTTAAGTTATTCTAAAGTTTAGCAAAAGGGTATCTTGTGTGTAACTTTTGCATTTTAGCTTCTGTTCATGTGATTATAAAGTTATATATATCTGTATTGTGCCTTAAAGTCTAGGAGTTGTAATGAAACCCTAGATGCATGAATCCTAGGAACCTTGGTAATATTCCTGTGTCTTTATCGAATAGATGCTTTTCTAATAGGACCGGCAGATGTCGAGTGATGTCCTATCACTCGCGCGATATAGGAATTGAATGTTTACTACTCTGCAATCACTATAAGGATGATGGACGGGGTCATGTGCAGTATCATGACTTGGAAAGTTACCCCGTCTGTGTTGATAAAAGTTGATAAGGTCGCAGTGTGTGGTAGCTGTGGTTAAGCGTTTGAAAGTACTGGCCATATGCCGTGAAATATGGAAAGCGGTAAACCTAGTAACCAATCGGCCCGAGGAGTGGACATACCTCCCACCACTCGTAATTTGGTTTTTTTCGCACACGCACCGACGTGCGGGAGTATGTTCCGCACAGCAGACAGGAGTACGGTCTTGTAGTCACGCTATAGACGTACGTCCTGCACATTGGATAAGCGTATGGTCCTACAGTCGCTTGTGGTGGTCCTGATCCACGAGTCGGAATGAAAGGCAAACGGTTGCTTCGGAATGATCATTGGATGTTCCAAGCGTGTGAGTTAGGTTTACCCTTGCAAGGTTATGAAACTCGATTCAGAATCGTCCGTTTCTCACGGAGATTGAGACTGCTTGCTCCTTCTGCCACATAGAGTAAGAACAGTAAGTATTGTTGGAATAATCTTGATGGATGCTAATCTCTACCTTACTTGCCTAGTATAGGTGCTTACCTAGAATGGTTAATAAAATTAGAATTCTGAAAGCTAAAACATGAAAGTTAGATCATACTCTTTATCGCTTTTCAGCAAAAAGAAAACCAGAACCTCTCAATCCCCCATGGTCTAGTTTTGGGCTAAGTATACCCGATCTCGGTTAAGTCTTGCTGAGTATTAGCATACTCAGTCTTGCTAGTCCGCTTTTCAGGTATGACCTGTGAGAACCAAACGGATAGTCCAACCTGGCCATTCTCTGTTCCGTTTGGCTGGTCCGTGGAGTGGGATCCGTCCTCGGCTGGCAATGACCCTCCGGAATGACGCCATGATTCGGGCTGAGCGTGGTGTCAACTTTCGTGACGTATGTAGTCGCGTGTTAATTTTCTTTCGCTGTGAATCTGGCACAAGCTTGCATAGCTTGTGGTTTCAAACAACATTTGTATAAGTTTACGTTAAGTTTGAAATAGTTTGTAATAATATTTATTATTTCTGTAAATTAAAAGTTGGTGAGCTGTAGTGTGATTGTAAACTCGCCTTCGTGCGAGATAAACCTACTTCGATCCTGTTGAACCGTGGTTGTATCAGGCAGAGACCCGATAGACCCATGGATTGTTACGTTTGAAGTGCGTTGAGTTAGTATCGTCTGTATAGCGGTGACTAGCGCACTTGAGCCGGAATAATTCAGGCGGTTCTGCCACAGTGGAGAAGCGGGTGGACTGCAAACGGAAAACATCAGCATGCAACATTATTGATGTATGATAACAAGGCAGCATATTCATATCTGGAGAACTCGACTTCTTGCGCTTTTCGTTTGCGCACAACCCGGCAACCCTGTGGACCGACGGCAGAGTATTGGTCAACTCCACGTATGGTCCGGGGGAGTTGCCTCTTCTCACCTCCCTTTCGGCTTCCTCTTCTGCCAGGAGGCTTCTGCCTTCAGTGGACTCGCTGCCGGGCAGAGTCTCGGCTACTGTAGCCCTCTTCGCTTCGGCCGCGGCACTGGGGAGAAGATGGTCTGGTCGAGGAATGTCGGGTTGCGGAGGGTAGCTCCGGTACACTTCTATGTGACCCTGCAGGAGTTTCTTAGTTAGCAGTGGTAGAACAGAATATGTTTTCAACATAAAGTAGTCGAACTCTTACCGGCTTCGCAAGATTCTGTGCAGCAAACAGCTGCGGGACGTAGGGAACCGCATCCACATCCAGTACACTCGCCTCACCCGGGTGAGTGCAGCCTCGTCCGTCAGCTCCTCTGCGCACATGCGAGATGGATCTTCAGCGCCCTTGTACTTGAATCCAAGTATATGGCGTTGCTGGATTGGCTGGACTCGGTGCTTGAAGAAGGAGAACATTACGGATGCGCCGATCACTCCCATCTCCTTATGAGCCGCTATGGTGTCTAGCAACTCTTCAACTTGATCCATGTCCCCCCTGGGAAGTTCGATATTCCACTCCGACCTTACAACAGGTGGTCTATTTGATTTTTCTAGGAGTTGGGGGGCATGATTTTTGATATATAAAACCAATGATTTTTCCACCTGGGAATGTTGGAGGTGAATTTGTACGAAAGGTATTTGTCGCCGACATGTTGTCTAAGTTGGATGCCGGTGCCCCCTACAACAGATGGATTCTTGGAGGTGGGTTGTGGTTTTACTTGGATTAGGAAGCGGAAAAGATCCCAATGGGGTTCGATTCCGAGGAAGGCTTCACAGAAATGGATAAAGATTGAGATATGACAAATGGAATTTGGGTTGAGATGATGGAGCTCAAGCCCGTAGTAGTAAAGAAGGCCACAGAAAAAAGAGCACGAGGGGAGGGCCAAACCCCGTTCAGCAAAATGGTAAAATGTGACGATTTCATCTACATTTTCCATGGGGAAAGGTTCACAAAATGAAGGGCACCAATTGACAAGATTCTTGTCTTGGAGCAATCCCTCGAAAACAAGCTTATTGAGGTCATTGAGGGAGCACTTACTGTGTGTCCACTCCCCGGACGGCGGCTGCGCCTCCTTCTTCTTCCCATCCTTCTCTGATTTCTTGGGCGCCATCTCTAGATCCGCTCGCCACGAGTTGCTCGGGGGCTGCGGGGAGAGGGGCGGGGAGATTTGGATGGATTGGGGTTCTCCAAGAGGATGAAGGCGGAGTGCGGCTCTATTTGGGGGATTTTGGCGGTTCTTGGCGAATTGCAGATTAGAAGCACAGTTTTTACTCAATGTTACCGCGGGGTTAAATAACCAGCGGTTGGATGCAGTTTTACTGTTTTGAAGTTGAAGAGTCATTTCAAGGAATATTCAGAAGTTGAGGGGTCATTTGATGGATTGTTTAGATAAAATATTCGATTAATCATTTTTTCAGGGTTAATTGTCCCGAAAAAAGGGGATTTTCGAATTCCAGATCTAACTTCCATCATTTGTATCATCACATCAGTTCTTTACTATATGGATATTTTTACACTGCATGCCACGACTTTTGGATCCTTATTTCTAAACCTGAGATATTTGGATTCAAGGCTCGGGGGCTGCGAGATACGTGGCATCGACTACTTATTTTTTCAAATTTATTTGAAAAAGTAAGTAAGGAAGATTCAAGTTTAATGCGACCCCCAGCCTGATTCTCCGATTCAACCTAAGGCTCGGGGGCTACTCCATATGGAGTGCGATTTTTCAATCGCACACCATACCAAAGAAGTAATTCGGAGCATGAGCACCTCATAGCTTCGATGCAGCCAAGTAAGTACTCGAAGAAGAATTGGTTTTTCTCTTTTTGCCCCCTCCCCTTTCGTTCTTAAACTCTGTTTGCCCCCTGTGATGAATCGAGCAGCAGCCTTTTTGCCTTTTTACATACTGTTGGACTCTACGAGCTCCTCGCCGTGTTCACAAAATCACAATTAACTGCTTCCATGTTCATCCACAACTTTTCCATTAGAAAAATAAATCCCATATTTGTTTCAGGGAGGGAGGCTTGCGAAAGTCGTGGTCTCAACTCTCGACACATCAAGACGAAGATTACTTCAAAAGTACTCGAGAAGCCTGCAGTATTCAGCTACGAAGAGCTCGGAGGCTTGTCAGACCCGGGGCCACGGGGCTGTGTACATAACGTAGTTTAAATAGGCTTAAGGGATAAAGCCCGTCTTATCTCTGATTTACCTCATTTATCTCTTATTTATCTCGTATAAATAGGAGATAAAACTAGTCGGTACAGAAGGAATCTACTCAAGTTGTATTCGGTTACGATTCCTTATCTAGTATTGGACTAGGATTCTTGTAACCCTGACCTCCCGGATATATAAGGGGAGCAGGGACCCATTCAAGGCAGATCATCAAGATCATTCTACACCCAAGGGAATACAAACCACCATACAGGACGTAGGGTATTACACATCTCGTGGCCCGAACCTATCTAAATCTTGTGTTCCTTGCACCTTCGAGTTCCTGATCTCGGCATCTCCTCATCTAAATTTACCACCTTGGGTATACCCTTCGGTGGGCAGCCCGGTAAAACACCGACAATACCCTTGAGGTGGTGAGTTTGTAGGTAGGGTGTCGCCAGGATCAGGAACTTGAAGATATAAGGAACATAAAGTTTAGATAGGTTCGGTCCGCTGAGAGCGTAATACCTATGTCCTGTGTGGTTTGTATTGCCTTAGGTGGTGATCAGGTGATCTCCTGTTTGGAGGGGGTCCCTGTCCACCCTTATATAGTCTTGAGGGAACGGGTTACATGGAAGTCCTAGTCGGATACACGCCCAGGAGTCCTACCCGAGTGGTTTTCAGGTAGTTTCCTACTGTCTCCGACTAGTTTTACTACTGTATGAGTAGTCCTACTACGCTACGAGTAGTTACAACAGATGTAGGGCATGGCAATCTAGCGACCGACACAGACTAATGTTCTTATCATAGGTACATAGGATCATGCAATTAGGGTTTCAATCAACTCCTACAAACTTAATGCACAATACCATATACAAATAAAAGTTGCATAAGTTTAAAAGTAGGGGTTATGCTCCAAGACCTGCCTTCCTGAGTAAAGCTAGTCTCGGGCTCTTTCGAACTTTTGTTCGGATCTTTGATGACTTCAGTTAGATTGATCCAAGCTTCGCGCTACTCACTCTCAAGCTCCGGCACCAGCTTGTAGGTTCCATCAGTGAGAGTGGTCGATTCTATATAAATGCATATGTATGAGTTGTTTTAATCGTACAAGATAAATAACTATTTTACTGTAAAGTTGTAATTCAACAAAACTCAAGTTAAGTTGTAAAGTATTTCATTTTCTTTTCCTTGGGCAGTCATTTATCGAGTAGTATCTAGATTAACTAACTTTATTAAGTAAGTGAGGGATTTTGTCATTTCATAAACGGTCATTTTTCAAAAGTAAGCATGGATTAAAAATAAAACAACTACTAGAGATAGTTTCCGGTCTTGAGATTTTTATGTAGAGCACATTACTTAAGTACAAACTCACTGTAAAATTTTGAGCCGTTTTCATTTAGCAGATTAATCATGAATAATACATTAAACAGCTACTCCTAGAATCAAGATCTATTTATACAGAACAAACCATGCAAAAACTGGTGCTCAACATTTTAGTGAGTACACCTAAACTTATGGTGAGTTAGGTTTTAGTGTGCAAGATACAGAGCATAGAAAATAAGTCAAGATACATCTATATTAATCAAGATTTATTTCTACAGTCAATTCCACAAAGTTTCTGTGTCTCAAACTTTTCCAAAATAATAATCTACTTAAAAGTAGTCTCTGGTTAAAATTTCTTAATTTTCTAAGCACCAGAACTAGTAACTTATATAGTCTGGGGGACAGGATTACATGGAAGTCCTAGTCGGATACACGTTTAGGAGTCCTACCCGAGTGGTTTTCAAGTAGTTTCCTACTGTCTCCGACTAGTTTTACTACTGTATTCCTACTACGCTACGAGCAGTTACAACAGATGTAGGGCATGGGCCATGTCCCATCCCTTATCCTAGGAAATATACGCTATGCGCACAGTCCCGTAGGCCCGGATCTAACACCAGGGTCCTATT
This sequence comes from Panicum hallii, assembly GCF_002211085.1. Lineage (NCBI taxonomy): Eukaryota > Viridiplantae > Streptophyta > Magnoliopsida > Poales > Poaceae > Panicum > Panicum hallii. The sequence continues at coordinate 25,164,250 of NC_038044.1, forward strand.
AGCATGGCAATCTAGCAACCGACACATCTACTATTCATATCATAGGTACCTATGATCATACATCTAGGATTTCAATCCACTCTTACAAACTTAATGCACAATACCATATATAAGTAAAAGTTGCATAAGTTTAAAAGTAGGGGTTATGCTCCGAGGCTTGTCTTCCTGAGTAAAGCTAACCTTGGGCTCTTCCGAACTTTGGTTCGGGTCCTTAGCAACTTCAATTAGATTAACTTGAGCTTCGCGCTGCTCACTCTCAGACTCCGGCACCAGCTCATAGGTTCCATCAGCGAAAGTCGTCGATTCTATATGAATGCATATGTATGAGTTCTTTTAATGGTACAAGATAAATAACTATTTCACTATAAAGTTCTAATTCAATAAAACTCAAGTTAAGTTGTAAAGCATTTCATTTTCTTTTACTTGGACAGTTATTTATCGAGTAGTATCTAGATTAACTAACTTCATTAAGTAAGTGAGGGATTTTATCATTTCATAAACAGCTATTTTTCAAAAGTAAGCATGGATTAAAAATAAAACAACTACTAGAGATAGTTTCCAGTATTGAGATTTTTATGTAGAGCATATTACTTAGTACAAACTCACTGTAAAATTTTAAGCTATTTTCATTGAGCAGATTAATCATGAATAATACATTAAACAGTTACGGCTAGGATCAAAATCCATTTATACAAATCATACCATGCAAAAATTGATGCTCAACATTTTACTGAGTACTCCTAAACTTATAGTAAGTTTACTATAAATTTTTCATATTTTAGTATGCAAGATACATAGCATAGAAAATAAGCTAAGATACATCTACATTAATCAAGATTTATTTCTACATGCAGTTCCACAAAGTTTTTATGTCTCAAACTTTTCCAACATGATAATCTTCTCAAAGGTAGTCTCTGGTTAAAATTTCTTATTTTTCTAAGCACCAGAACTAATTACTTTGATTTAGTGTAGTTTTTCTTAACTAAAAACATATGAGCAAATTAGAGTGAAGTAAAAAGTTCCAAAATTTTGTCCATAGCATTTATGCATCAAGGTTACTCTACTATAAAAATTTCAACCCTAACATATCAGAAGAACAACATGAACAAACAACTCTAGCAAAATAATACATCAAACAAGGTCCAACAAAAACTACTCGTGGAGACTTGTTCTAGCCTTGAGATTTTTACACAAATCTTAACAAGCAGAAACTAGCTTACAGTCCAAAAGTCATCACAATACTATCCTAGATCAAGAGATACATTTATGGGCTATTTAAAACAAAATTAGTTTTAGATCAAGTTATAGTTGTAACCGGTCATTCTTCTGTGCAAAAGTTGTAGGATTCATCAAGAGAGTCACAAAAAGTTTTAGTTTGTATTTTTCTGATTTTTTAATGATTTTAGATTGATTTTATTAGTTCACTATTTTTGAAAAAAAGAAAATAGGGTCTCGCAGATAGGCCCCTAGTTTTTGCTTAGGGACCCTAGAAAGAACTCGGCGATTGCAAATTAGTCCTTGGACAGGGCTAGGTGTTTCCTGGTCGAAATCCGGCGAGGAGACTCACCAGCGGCGAGGGGAAAGCAGTGGGGGAGCACGAGAACGGCGAGGGCTACATGCAGGTGGGCTCAGTTGGGGCTGGAGATGGCCGGAGTTGGGCTGCCCGTGGGAGCAGTGGGGCGGCGGCGTGGAGGTGGCTTGCCAACGGCTGTTTGGCGAGGTAGGAGTGGCGTGGGGAAGTCGAGGAGCTTCAGGGGGATATGGAAAACCGATTCAGGGGCTTGACTCAGGTGGAAGTGGAGCGCAAGGTGGGGCTCGACGGTGAGGTCGAGTGGAGGTGCTAATGGCGCGGTGGTGGTAGTACTCGGATGCGTGTGAGCAGGGGCTTGGTGCAGCCCTTTTATAGGCGCACAGACAAGGGGAGAAGGGGCTGAGCGCGGCCAAGCTGAGGGAGGTGCGGCCGGGACAATGCCGCGGCAAGGGCGCAGCGTCGCCGGCCCGTCGTGGCTCGGCCGTCGGGAATCGACGGCCACATGGCGCGCGCGCATCGGGCATGGGTGGATTCGGGGTAGGGGAGGGCGATTCGGCCGCGGGCCTGTCGGGCGCTGCCCTTTGGCATGGCTAGCGGCAGGCATCGCCGGCCAGGTAGCCGGCGGCCGCTGCCCCTCGACGGATAGAATAGGGGAGGGAGAAAGAGACATGCTGGAATTAAAATTAAATTTTCTCAAAATTTCGAATAGAAACTTAGAAACTTTAAATACAAAAGTTGTAGAAAATTTGAAAATCTACGACTTTCATTTTGGATGAAAGTTTATTTGAGCTTTAGTTTAGTTTAGAAGTTATTTTAAATTTAGACTATTAGGATTTGAATTTCTATTCATCTCATGTGTTTAAAATTTGAATTTGCAAATGGTGTAAGGTACTAAAAATATTAGTGTGTTTTTATGCTATATTTGTCATGAAAAATGAAGCATGAAAGGTTATGACACAAAAAGAAAAGACCTCACATACACACATACATACACATGCACATATACATTCATACACATGCATATGCACATACATAATTAAATGCATTGTCTCAATAATTTTGGATTATTATGCATGACGCTATATTTAGATTTTCTTACTTAGCATTTTAAACATCTAGAGTATTACAGAAGACCCGCCCGCACAGCCTGTCGAGCGCGCCCGCCATGCCGGTGAGGAAGCAGAAGCCGGTGACGTTGGCAAGCGACGCGGCCAGGAAGACGCCGGCGAGGGGGAGCTCGCCGAGGTGGCCGACGAACATGACGGACACCATCTGGACGGCGTTCCGAAGGATGAAGCTGGCGACCAGCGGGCCCGCGAGCCGCAGCAGCCTCTTCGCCTCGGTCGCCGCGCAGCTGCTAACGGTGGGGCGTAGCCCGAGCAGCGGCTCCTCTACGCTTGCCTCCTCCATGTCACTCGATCGCTGCAGCCAATAAGTTAGCTTCTCTGAGCTGAATTTTAGATTTCTTGCAAGGTAATGATGCATCAGGGAGTGTAGTGCCAAGCTACTTATTATTCAGGTGACTTGGAAATTGGAATATGTTCTGAAGGATCCAATGGAAGCAATTTATCATCTCGTGGTTAATTATTATGTTGACGCGAGGCTTTTGTTTTGTTTATGGCGGCCGAAACGTGGCTGCCAAGAATCACTGCTTTGTTAAGGTCTAATTTGGTCAGAAAGCGAGTCAGCAATGTTAATTTGACCCAATAATTCTTAAACAGTCTCTGTACCTTGGACGGCAAGTCCAGACCCCACCGGTGACGTGGATGTGTTTGCTAAAGAATGAAAGGGGCCTAGCAACTTAGGGTGTCCACAATGTTGGATAAAAACAGTCCATAGTCAATAAATAATTGGTACAACCAACAACTACTCTATATAGCAGTACGTAGCTCAGGTAGCCATAAGCTTACAGACCGCCCACATGAAATAAAAGAATACCGATGTAGCGCGGATTGTGCAGGCGATAGATAGAAGCGAGGATGGAAGGACGGACTGGATTGGTTTCGTTGGGGGTTGCATTTTGTTTATTCCCCACGTAGATCCCACCCTATGGACAGCACATTGAGCGGCACGAGATAGCAAAAGATCAGTGCTTTGGGTCCCAGCCATTTGGACTAGTTTTGCCAAATACACTGCGGTTGTACCGGTTTATATTTTCCTGTTTAATTAACTATTTCATGTTGATGCGGTGCTTTTGTTTTGTTTAGGTCGCCCTAAGCTGGCTACCAAGGAATACAAGGTACCTAATGCAGTAAATTTGTTGTAGGCGACGAAACTTCAGCTTTGTTTCAAATACATCAAAAAAAATTTAAAGGCAAAACGTACTGAGCCCAACATATATTTTCTTTTCTAACAATGTCTCGCAGCAAACGATCTTCAAATTTTAATTATTTTAATAAAAAATAGAAACTAACTAAAATTTGTTAAAACTGTGTGCCACCATATCTAATAATAGTTTATCAAAGCATGAGATGGACAAAAGCACGAGAGTTATTATTAAACAATACTGAGAATGGACTATGATATGTAAGCAATAGTACCCGATTTTCCGTCAGGAGAATATACATTTATTGACAACCTGGTACAAGCGATCCAGTTTCCAATCAACAAGACCCGAGCCTGCTAATTCTTGCCTGCGAAGGCTAATTCTTGCCTGCGAATCGAAGAACACAAGCAAGAACGACAAAGAACGCAATAAAAGATTGCAGATCAATGATTAAGCTCATAAAGTTGAGGTCTCCCAAAACCGACGACGGCGAACTATTCAACACAGAATTAACCTAAGTAAAACCCAAATCCTAATATGGATGAAAGCTAGAGCTTATAAAGACCTAGGGTTGGCCACGTGTCCCTAATGGACTCCAACAAGGTACAGAGGCCAAAGGTCCAAAATAGGCCGCGCAACATCCTGAATGATTCTGGACGTTCACTTGCTTCGACGATTTCCATTGACTCAAATCTGATAATGAGATGGGACCGGTGCCATTGGAAAGCATGTTTACTTATCTTTACTGCCACGTCCACCGAAGGATACCCCGGGTGGTGAGTTTGTATGTAGGGTATCACTGAGATCAGGAACTCGAAGGTGCAAGGAACGTAAAGTTTAAATAGGTTCGGGCCACCGAGAGCGTAATACCCTACGTTCTGTATGTGGTTTGTATTGCCTTAGGTGTTGATCGGGATGATCTTGGATAATTCTCCGTTTGGAGGGGGTCCCTGCTCGCCCTTATATAGTTTGGAGGGATAGGGTTATGTGGGAATCCTAGTTAGATACGAGCTCAGGAGTTCTACCCGAGTACTTTTTGGGTAGTTTTCTTCTGTTCTGACTAGTTCTGCTACAGTATGAGTAGTTCTACTACGCTACGAGTAGTTACAACGATGTAGGGTGTGGGCTATATCTCAGCCCTTATCCTCTAGGATATAGGCCATTACGCAGTTCTGCAGATCTGGGCACGACACATTCAAAGTTGCATGCTATTCACGTATGAACAAGCTGCGCCTTCTACTAGGTGAAACTTCATCTTTTGTTAGTATCTTTTAAAAGTCTCTATTAGTAACTAGCATGTGGCTATTACATAAGCTGTGCACGAGTACGGCTTTGCTTCTAATACTTGGCAGCCACGACCCGTACAGGAGTTGCATAAAGAAAACAGTTAGTCTACACTAAAATCCAAAGTGGCTGCTGAACGTCGTAGCTTCCGAATGTGTGGTATCTGCTGCTTAGCTTCCTATAAAAATCCTATACTCCCTCCATCTCTGCACTCTGTTCACGATTCCACTTCAACCTTCAGGCCACACGCTTGTCAACTCTGATCATCATGGAGAACAAGGCAGGCCTTCGGAGCGAGGCAGTACGGCCTCCTCGGCGTGTACAAGCAGCGCGCCATGCTGGTGCTCGCGCTCGCCTGCGTCCCGATCGCCGTCGTCTGGGCCAACGCCGGCCAGATCCTCATCCTCATCGGCCAGGATCACGACATCGCTGAGGAAGCTGGCGCCTACTCGCGGTGGCTCATACCGTGCCTCGTTCCTTACGTCCCGCTCGCGTGCCACATCCGGTTCATGCAGACGCAGGGCATCGTTGTGCCAGTGATGGCCAGCTCCGGCGTCACGGCGCTGAGCCACGTCTTCCTGTGCTGGGCGCTGGTGTTCAAGGCCGGCATGGGGAGCAAAGGCGCTGCGCTGAGCAACACCATCTCCTACTGCGTCAACCTGGCCATGCTCGCTCTCTACGTGAGGCTGTCAGGCGCGTGCACGAGGACATGGACAGGATTCTCCACCGAGGCTTTCAAAGAGCTGCGCCGGTTCACCGAGCTCGCCATCCCATCGGCGATGATGGTCTGGTGAGCCATTAAAAAGATTGATGTTTTTCTTTTTCCGTCATCATGCCTTTCAGTCCTAAGTCGATCTTGAAACCGGATGTCTGTTCCTGTTCCCATGTGTGTACAGCTTGGAGTGGTGGTCATTTGAACTACTCGTGTTGCTCTCTGGCCTTCTGCCCAATCCTAAGCTTGAAACCTCAGTATTGTCGATATGGTAATCATCAGCAGTACACGTCATTAGTTCTTCAAAAGACAAACTTTACGTTTAAATAATGTTTCTAACTAGTTTGTTCAATTCTGCAGTCTCAACACTGGTTCGTTGCTGTTCATGATACCATTTGGTCTCTGTACAGCCATAAGGTATGTTTTGTGACAGATCGATAGACATATCTCTGTACAGTCCTTCTGTACATCGGCTTATTCATGTCATGACTTCCATGTCTTTCCCTCTCTAGCACACGAGTTTCGAATGAACTTGGCGCCGGTCAGCCCCATGCAGCGAAGCTGGGAACTCGAGTGGTCATGTGTATCGCCATGTCTGCCGGCGTGGTTCTAGCCTTTACCATGATTCTGCTACGCAATTTCTGGGGCTATATGTACAGCAATGAACCTGAAGTTATCACATACATTGCAAAAATGATACCTGTTCTCGCGATATCATTCTTCACTGATGGGCTTCACAGTTCTCTATCCGGTAAAATTCATTTCATAGACGAGTTATGAGTTAGTACTCTGCTTTCCAAATTCTTAAGCCAATTCGTCTATCACTAAAGTGTTAAAGTAAGGGAAATTCTTCACAGATGGGCTGATCATTCTCTTAACTTTCCAGGAGTACTGACCGGATGCGGTGAGCAGAAGGTCGGCGCTCGTGTTAATCTCGGTGCGTTCTACATGGTCGGCGTTCCCATGGCCGTTTTGCTTGCATTTGTTCTCCATCTTAACGGAATGGTACGGTACTAAAATTCTTCGAAACTTTCCGATGAGTTTTGACTTCATTGGAGCCAACAAATTAAACCACATGAAAAAATACCTCCAAATAAACAACTAAAACTGCTGTTCCTTTTGGTAGGGTCTTTGGCTAGGTATTGTCTGTGGCAGCCTCACCAAACTTATGTTGCTCATGTGGATCACAGTGCGTATAAACTGGGAGAAAGAGGTAAGTAAACTACGAGACTGTCACTATATACTGCTATTCATCTATCTTTTTTTTTTCTGGACAGTTAAATGTGATTCATATTCTTGTTTCTCGACACAATTTTCAGGCAACGAAGGCACATTCAGTTCATCTCTTCCCATAGCATGATAGTGTTATGTGTAACTGGACAAATAACACGGCAATGGCGCCATCGCAGCTCCACACAATCATCCCACTGCGCACAACACAAGGAAATTGACAGACATTTGGGATACATTTTCTCTAAGTTAGCAAATAACCATTTTTCTTCAGTATCCTGCCCATCAGGATATGATTTGTTAGTGCCTCCGTTTATCAAAGAGGTTTCATTGATTACACTGTAACTTATAAATAGATATTAAGTTTAATGCCTTTATTTATTTGAAAGTTTGCAGTGTTTTATTTTTTTCTGAGCATTTTAACACAGTTTATATAAACTAGTTTTAAGCATCCAAACTGGATTTATGTGCAAAAAATATTCCTATTTATAGAAGTGACTCTTTCTCCCTGACGTCATGCATACCAGTGATGTAAACAACTTGCCCATTAATTTGGCGTTTCATAACAAAAATTGCCTGTAATATATCTTTTGTCAGACATTGAACAGGTATTATCTATCATTGCCATTTTGATTTAATCAAGCTAGTCTTATTTCCTGAAAATATTACAACCTTACGAAACTTGCCACTTCCAAGTTCAAACATATAATTTTCATAGCTACAGATATTTTGTGCACCTATAAAGATATATACAGGCAGACAGCTCAGTCTTATCACTTGTTGCTAGCAAGTGAATCCAGACATCAGAAGATCTGGTTCTGCTATTCTGTTATCATATATACTGTCCTCCATAGTTCCTATGACTCGTATTGAAAAGCCAGTCATTTTCCCCAACATAGAAAAATTTCTTGCTAAATTTTCTACAACAGTATGTTCCACAACAATTTCACACGCTATCAATTGCCAGCAACTGCTCAATTTTCTTTTCATGCTCCCGCTACACATCAATCACCGGTGTGTCACCTCCCACAACCATACAATTCTGGAAAGTAGGTCAAGCACTGGAATTATCTTTTGGCATGAGCGACGCCTTTGCCTCCCTAGCTCGCAGGACTCAACTCCGGCCTTTGTTGTCTGTGCCATGACAAAGGCCCACGAATCTAAATCTCACCTCAAATTTTTTTGGTAAGGTGGATAACATAGAGAAGCCAAATTTAGTGTTAATTATTTCATAAATTTAGTGTTAATTATTTCATAAGTGTAATGGTGGTAATTTATTAACATGTCTAGGGATACTTTTTGTTTATCTTTTATCTAACTAGTTGAGATGTACGTGCCACAGGCACATGTTTTCAAAAATATAGTAAATAAAAGATTTGTATTTATAATAAAAGTAATAAATATTGAACGTGTTAAGTTAATACAAGAAAAATGGTAACTCTTCATATATTTTACCAATCAAGTAGGAGTTTTGTATATTCATTTGAACCAAGCACCATTTTAATCAATCATTTCTAGGCCTAAAATAATTGTGAGCGAATAAGTAGTTCTCAAATTTAAAATTAAGGATTTTTTTAAAATTATTTGATGATATGATACAAAATAATATGACAAAAAACAGAAACAACGCTGAAATACAAGTCATTGTAAATACAACAATGAATGATCAATGTTTCATGTATACATATAGTGTTTTATAACTAACTATTACAAACAAATTATGAGATGGAGAGTTTTTGACTAAATATTAATGAACCCACCTGATGTAAGTTCATCAGTAGATTCTTGGTGGGCAGCACTCAACTTTGCTTAATAAATAAATCTGGACAAGCTAAATTAGCATAGTTGATCACTGAAAATACATGTAAAACAATTCAGTTGAAATTTTATTATAGATGCATGTATACCTAATACGTACCAGGTTGGTTTTGAAGACATGCTCGCCCAACACCTGTGCATGCAAGTCGCCGGGATGAAGACGTCGGAACCAACTATACAAGAAAGAAGGAGATATGTTGTGTGTGAGTTTGGGGTAGAACCGCGGCCTCGCTTATATAGGCGCCGGGAGAGAGGAGTTAGTATTAAAGGCAGATAATCATAAAATAAATAATAACACATAATTATTACCTTCCTTAATAGTAGGAGGAATCATTCATAATTATAAATTTTCTTAATCATACAAGGAATGATCTATGGTTATAACCTTCCTTAATCGTAGAAGGAATCATCCATAAGTATATCTTTCCTTGAATTACTGCAAAACTTGGAATAGAAATAAACTCTAACTTATAGATGGGAGGAAACTTGTATGTCGATCGTAAAAGGAAGGCAATAACCAACCAATATCGTGCAAAATGAAGGGAATCAACGAGACATGCAAAAGGCAATAGCCAATCAAGACCATGCAAAAGGAAGGCAATCAACGAAACGAGGGATGTAAAAGAAAGGCAACCAGTGAGATGCATAAATTGAAGGTAATAATGAAGGTAGAGACTTCAGGTTGGCCGGCCATATATTAGCTGCTCATAGAGACCAAAGATCTTATCCTCTCCATACAGTAAGTTTCGTCTTTCTCGTGGAGTTAGGGGTACCACTGTCGTAGCTTTTCCATTACAAGTAGCTTTTCCATTACAATATATTTATACCTTTTCATCACTCGCATCAACGCATACAACAAATGTAAAATTTAAAAAGGTTGTGGTTCTTAAACCGGACATCAAATTCAAATTCCGATTTCACAGTTACTCTTTCGAAGACACCTTCAAGATAAGATCCTAGTTGTATATGCTTTGCCTATGTTTTTCAAAGAAACATAATTTGCTTATGTAGAATATAAAAATCCTAAACCAAATTAGTTAAAGTGCTCAACGGTTTGCCAAAATGACATATTCTTAAACATGCATGAAACATCCACCTACCACAACATAATTGTTTACCCTCTTCTCTAATCATACCATCCAATTTATCTTTGCAATATCATCAAAAATATCATGTTAATTCATCAAAGGTGACTGAAGCAATTTTTTGTAAAGTTATAAGCAACTTTTTCGAATGTGGTAAGCAAATTATAATAAACTGAAAAGTATTTTCCCACACTAGAAAAATATTACTAAAATATATTGATGTGAGATCTTATTTTGAAGGTCTTGATGAAACAAGCGCAACTGTGCAATCGGATTTTAATTTGGATGCTTGGTTTTAAAACTAAAACTTTTTAGTTTTCAAAATCAAGTGCATGCATTGATGTCATTGATCTTCTTTTCTCTCCATGCATGCATGTGTTTCCTTTTTATTCTCCTCCTCCGCAAGCATGTACAGCACAGCACCGGTATCCTTTGGAAAGCAGTTGGAACCACACCCTATAGAAACAACATTAGCAATTTTTGCCAAAAATAGAAGTGTGCTATGACATGGCAAGTTAATTTATTCTGAAAATAACATGGCTGTACAGGAAGCTGATATTACGACCTCCATAAATTAGCAGCGTCCAAATTAGTATCCAACCAAATATACCCTTTGTCCCCAAACTTAATTATTGTGCCACTAAAAGTTCAAATATCACCTAATAATCAGCGTGAGCTTGCCTGTGCTGCGCGATAGAATGAGAAAGATGATGTTAGAGGGGCTGACATGTAGGTCCCACTAAGATGTTTTTTATTATTTTCCGTGACTGTAGCCCAACAGTGACATCAATGATGATGAAAAAAAAATGTGGCGATGAAACAATTATTAGAGAGGTTTGGACGTCGATTGAGCCACTAACAAAGTTTGGAGATCTTAGATATGCAAACATAATAAATAGTTCACGGTCACATGTGAAGCTACCGATCAAGGTCGAGCCGACTGTTCCCTGAAAACAGCTTGACAGCGCAGTATCAGAAGCATAAAAGTATCAAGTACTATTCTACGTTTCCATTTGGCTGTAAAGAGGCTTGCTCTACAGTTAAGCTGGAGGCACCCATGATGGTGGTTTTAATGCCAATCACAGCTTTGTTAACCACCTTTCAAGGTAGATATTTGGACAAGAATCACATCCATTAACAAGTTCAGCAACTGGAGGCAAGTGCCAGGTGGGAATTGCTTCAGATGAATATTATCGGCTGCATCAACATGAACACGCACAGCGGAACTTCAAACCACCGGTCGTGTAAAGAAGGCCCTGTATGCTCCCGCTTACTGCTTCACGACTCATGTAAATCGCACAAACATATATCGGACAACTATTATAGCATCCGGCAGCACCAATTTCCAGGTATCGGCCTTGTGTCGTCTCACAAGCAGATGGACAAGAAACGATACAGCTCATTTTTTTTTAACTGCATCATCCAACAAAGGTGCAAGAAAACAAGACCTATGTGAGACATATTCCAGACTGAAAACAAGACCTATGTGAGACATATTCCAGACTTTAGTAAAGTTACTTGCCATATCAACTGAACAGATCAATCAACTTCTCCGTGAAATGACAATCACACATACAAGTTGTGTAAGGATATAGAATAACTATTAGATCAAATGAACTGCTCAGGTTTTAAAACTTCCACCTAGTCTACATCAGGGTTATGCTTCCTAGAATCCAGGCAGTCAAAGCAACCAGCGTGAGCTCTACTCAAACACTATTTGTACAATTGTACTACTCTTTCCCTAAGAGTTGAAACATCATAATAAAACCAACAGGTAGCTTATCTTCTGTACCAGTCCTGGGTATACTTTGAGGCTATGAGAAGACTCTGAAATATTTACTTGGATTTACAAATGAGACACACAACAACCACCTTATTTGAATTGTGTTCAGGAAAAAAACATGAATATTACCTGTGAAGACGAGTGATATTCTTCCAAGGATGAAAATGAGAGACCAAACTAATTACATACGCACAATTTATGCTACAGATAGGTTCCTTAGCTTGTCACAGTTTGGGGTAGGGTAATCCTTAGCTTATTGATGCCGTTGACGTTCCACATGGCAATATCTTCCAAGCAGACTCTTATAGTCCTTAAAAACATACTGCTCAAGAATCTCTCTAGATTGACTCCCCTGTGGAAACTTCTGATCAAAATCTTGTTTGCTAACAAAGTACTCCACCCCATGCTTTTGAGTGACCTTTGATATAGGGAGGTAATATGTCTTCTGCAGGGAATACTCAGGCCGCTGCACCGGAATGAATGCAAGTGAAACAATAATCAATACCACTGCAAGGTGCACTAACACTGTTAGGTTTATGCCAGAACCACCCTGCACTGTATGCTCCCTTCTCTGTTGCTGTTGCCTAACTGTTCCCCTTGCTCTGTAGGTATTCTGGGCGCGAAACAAATTATCATGGGTGCCATAAAAGAAGGACCTGAATATCTCATCTGGATCAAAATCTTCTTCATAGTTATAGAAGCCACTTCTTGCTTGCGTCCTCCGCCTGGCCATTCCCCGCCTCATGGCATTGGGATATTGCTCATTAAACTCATGGTCCTCAATGGTTCCTATCTGATCATAGGTCTTCCGCGACTGATCATTGCTTAGGCACTTGAACACTTTGCTTACCGACTTGGAAGCATCCTCTGCCCCAGGAGCCTTATTCTTGTCAGGATGAACCTTCAATGATAATCTCCTGTAGGCCTTCCTAATTTCCTCCACAGAGCATCTCCTCTCTACTCCAAGAACTGCATAATAATCCTTCTTTTTCCTGATATCCTGAACCACTCTAATATTCTCCTCAGTGTAGACCTGATTAACATTAACATGACCAACTGATTCTTTTGGTGTTTTGGGGTTTTCACAAGCTTGACCTCTTCCTGTTTTGCCTTGGTAAGTAGCACCATTCAGGATATCAAACTTCTCAGCTGGGCCCAACAAATCATCAAGTGGAACACTAGGGTCCAATGTTCAAAAAGGCGCTAGGCGCTATCTAGGCGGTGACCCACCGCCTAGAGCCTAGGCGTGCATAGGCGGGACTAGGCGTTTCAAGATGTTTCTCTAGGCAGTGCCATATACATACCTTGCCTATCCCCAGATGTAAATGCAGATTTTGCAAGCTTGATAGATCTCAAGGCCTCGTCCTTGGTTCCATCCATGAGCCCAATCAGCTCTGGATAAAATAGATCAAAACACCAATCTGATTACCTATGAAACAAGAATGCAATTTTATATGACAGTTGAAAGATGTATAAAATGTTCCAAGCATTAACAACAAATTACCATCTAATAATAATAGGTAACTGCAAGAAACCCTCTAATTGCAATGAGACAATGATATCTAAATCTCAGCCCCAAAATTCAGTAGATACAAACAAGTGACCAGGCTAACTGGCTATGAATACAAAATAATTGTAGTGTAAAACAAGAATTGGCCGATCTTCTACAACAGGCCAACAGCAGAAAGTCACCCGAGTTATGTATGACCTAACAAAACAGAGGGCACCACTGATAAATTCAGGATAACACCAATTGAAGGACATGTCCTGGGCTCATAGAATAAACCAACCGAGAAAGACCAAATGCATTTATCAAGTGGTTCAGTAGCAATAAAGTATTTTTCCCTTCAAAAAGGAAAACCTGCTTATTTTGAAAGAGACAAGTAAATCATTAGGCAAACTTGCAACCTTGCCGGATCTAAATAACTACAAAGGGGAGTACTAAACAAGCGTACAAGACTAAAGCCAACATAGAAAAAAAATAGTGGAATGTATGAAGCAAGCAATAAAGATAAAAAATAAACTCTCAGCCATCATCAGAAAAAAAGTTACATTTATGCCTCTAATTCTCCATGAAGATAACAACCACATGGATCGAGGAGGACTACATATCCAACTAGTGAATATCTGCGCCGACCACGACTACCAATCATGCACACAAACAACGCATCCACAGTTTTCCTACCTAGAATTAACCTTAAAACTTATTCCCACGTGTGACCCTGACCGACACCAACCAGCCATCGACTCGTCAATCAGCATCACCTAACAGTACCTAAGCAAACAAGAAACAGGCGATACTAGCCATCCTCTCAAACCTAAACAGCACAATCTGACTGCTATCATGGAGAGATCTCCGAAGTCTCACCGAGAGGAACAGATTGCGGTGACCAAATCCAAGCAAAAACTAGCAAATTCAAAGCTAAGGCTGATTTGGGAGTGCTCGATCAGAGGAGCTTACCAGAAGAGAGAGAGGCTAGGCGAGGTAGACCAAGCAGCCACCACCAGAGAGGTGAAGGCCATATTTGTTTTCGCTTATCTAGATCTCAGTTTTCTGAGAAGCAAGATTCTGTGGTAAGCCAGTCGTCTGGAGAATCGGCTATCTAGATAAGCTAGGTGTTCGGCAATCCTGATTATTTTGAGTCGATTCTCTGAGTTAAGTGGTTAAATGTCTGAAGTGCCCCTGAGGCTGATGCTATCTCATTTCTTTACTGAATACGAGCAGGACTGAATATCATTGAAAACCTTGGCTGCAAATGAATCCCATTTTGCCACAAGTTTTCTTGAATTTTCCATCTAAAAATACAGGGGCTATTATTCTAGCAACTACCAGTACCTCAAAGAAAAAATCCTATGCAGCATCTATGCACCAAAACATGCAATTCAGTAGCCAATCATCCACTAATTCAATACAGTAAAACATGCATTATCCTATGGCAATAGCCTATTTAATTTATTTCATCAGATTAATCTAGACCATGTGCTAACACAAGAAGAAGCTACTCTGGTTCCCAACTACACTGAAAAAGTATTATCTTTGTATGAACCAAGCACTGAAACAAGAACTGAATGCTCTAGTCCAAGGACTCAGAATCGCATCCACAAAGCAGATCCGGTACAGTAGCAATTAGTTTTTTTACCTTGCGGTGCCCTGGAGCCCCTGATGCTTTGGTGGAGAGGTGCGGCCCCTTTGCTGTGGTCAAGCGACCGGCGAAAGCAGCCTCCAATCCACCTTCGTGCCCCCTACTCACAGGTGCGACCCGACGACCGTGGCGTGGCCTCGATGCAGGGGCGGCGGTAGGGGCGGCCCGATTCAGGGGGGGCGGCGGCGCACAGCAGGGACAGGGGAGGGGAGGCGGGTACAGAGGGAGGTGCGGCAGAGGCGGGGGAAGGGCAGAGCCGCCGGAGCACGAGATGGCGGCGGCGCAGGGAGAGGGTCGGCGGGGAGGAGGGCGGGGAGAGGGTCGGGCGGAGACTGGGGAGAGCGGAGGGCCGGCGAGGAAAACGGTCCTCGCTTAGCAGGTACGCGGGCTCAGGAAAGCGTCGCAGGAAATAGGGGGTTCACATTAATCAGGTAGGCGACTTCCTAAATCATCGAAAATTTTAATCGAGATGTTTGGGTAGGATTTTAAATTATTTTTATCTAGAATCGGTTTATAACTGTAACCAAGGTAGATGAGACGCACGGGACGCATGGCAATGGGCGTTGCACTTTTCAGCTGAACCCCTCAGCTTTTTCATATTTCACGCCCTTTACTCTGGCAGGCTGATATCAGTTTTGCTTACAGCCGGGTCCGAGCCAGAGCTTGGACCCGGGCCGGACCAGGCCCAACCCGGAAGAGATCAACTAAACATGAATGGTTCCTGGGGATGAACCTCAAAGCAAAATATCCCTCTGTCATCCTAAATCTCGAACCCTACACTCCTCCCGCCTGTTTGCTCGCCGGCATACGAAGCTTCTTAACTCAAGTCAGCCCTCGCTGCCGTCAAGTCGACGCAGTTGAGACGATGCAAACCCCTACCCACCTCGAGTGTCGTAGTCTCCCTATCGAATTCTAGTGTACAATTATGTTCCACCCATAGTAGGGATTGATTTTGCAAAATAAAATTTCTAGGTGGCTTGTTGCTCGAAATTCGGAAAGTTGGGCAGGATTATACGCTCCAATGGGATCTAGTGCCTGTGGTGATACCTTTCAGTTAAATAGCCTAGGGTTTTTAGATGCTATTGTAGTTTGCCAGATGCCAGATCCTAACGGTTTGCTTGGGTGATTCAATATCCTAGTTGCAAGAACGATGACCCGCACAACACGTGCATGTTCTACTTGGGCGATCTATAGAATGAAAAGCCGAATTGGTCATTGAACCAGTGAGGCCACTGGTTAGATTAGTGGGTCAACCGGTTGAACCGCAATTTAGTAACATCATATTTTGTGTATATTCACTTCACTCACTAGTGAGTTGTGCATGAGATGGTTAGGTGAGGTGGGATTTATGCTTGGAGGGTAGGGTTGGATTCCCATGCCTTCGCCATTTTCATCTAGTTGGAGTTTTACGCTTTGGGTCTTTATATATGTGTATCTGGCTGATTTGTAACCCAATATCACACAAAATTAGCTTGTTATCTCTATTTTTCCCCTCAAACGGATCTTTTAGGTGAGTTGAACCGACCAGATCGTCGGGTCCTAGTTTTTTTCCGATTGAATCACTTATTTTTTGTACACCTGAAAAATCCCCTGATGGCTCCTGATTTTTCTCGAATGAACCATTGGTTGGGTCCGGATTTTTTTACAATGGGGCAATCTCCCTAATGCCATCTGCGTGCTAGAGGGAAGTAAAGAATCTCTTCTACAAGGTGAGTACACTACCGGATTCAGGATCTTTGCCGAGTGTCTGGAACACTCGGCAAAACCAAGAAAACACTCGGCAAAGGCTTTGCCGAGCGTAACACCCGGCAAAGTGCACTCGGCAGCGAATATTCCGGCAAAGACGTCTTTGCCGAGTGCCTTTTGTCGGGCACTCGGCAAAGGCTTCGCCTAGTGTCCCGGAAGGCACTCGGCAAAGAAAAACAGCCGAGACGGCGTTTGGCGCCGTGACGGCTCTTTGCCGAGCGCCCTCCACTTGGCGCTCGGCAAAGACGGGACCTTTGCCGAGTGCCACGCGACAGGCGCTCGGCAAAGACTGGACCTTTGCCGAACGCCCTCAGTTCGGCGCTCGGCAAAGCCTCAGTCTTTGCCGAGTGCCTGTGACGTGGCACTCGGCAAAGGCCTAGTCTTTGCCGAGCGCCAAGAGGAGGGCGCTCGGCAAAGTTTAGGTCACTTTGCCGAGTGCCGGCCGCGTGGCACTCGGCAAAGTTCAGGTAACTTTGCCGAGTGCTTTGTTTATACACTCGGCAAATTGTTTTTTTAAAGATTTTAACTTGTTTTTTCGCACCATTTTTCACAGGCACATATTCACACAGGCATATTATATATTCACACAGGCATATTATTTGAAATTTCACAGACACAACCAAATTCACGCAAGTCTTATCGTCACAACCAAATTTAACAAAGTCTCGTCATCACACAAGTAATATCACATACACAAATTCACCACATAAGTGTTAAGAACATAAAGGTTCATTTGAAGTTCACCACACAAGCTCACCACACAAGCTCCAATGTCACAAATGAAGATTTCGAGATGGCTGATTTGGAGTTGCCTGATTTGGAGATGGCTGTGCATGCGGATCATTTGACGCCGCCGATTGTCTCTACACAGAGAAGAAGAGATTGCATGTGAGACAAGATAAATGACGATCGTACATAAATATAGCCAGACTATTAGAAACCTAATAAAGAAATAAATCAGTACAAGTGAATTCCTCTAATCATCATCTAATGTACAAAAGCATCTAATAATGAATTAAGCTAACAAACAGCATACAAAACAAAACATCTCTACTATCAACAGCAACGAAGAACTAACACTTCGGCATACAAATGCAAGAAAGTGCAGCCCCGCTGCACAGAGGTACATATCACTCTGGATAAAGTCAACATCAACTGCAGTTTACTTTCTACTTGAAGATCAGAGGCATAAATTCCTAGGTCAAAAACTAATGTTGTTATGTTGCCATGTTGGATGCACTTCGGAACTGCTAGCCTACTAACAATGTTTATCCAGATGTATAGCAAAGACTATATATTTAAATTTGCTAAAACAATCTATATTTTATATTTTATATACTTACAGGAGTAGAGTACGGATCAGGTGGTGGAGGTTGAGGGAACAGAGTAGCTGGCGGAGGTACACCCGTTGTAGCGTGCATGTAAGTAAGTAGAGCACTCATCCTTTGCTCCAACTCCTGTCGTTTCCTCGTCTCTTCTTCCAGCCGGCCCTGCACAGTTTTCACCCCAATGTTACAATAATGCAAAGAAAATGTATGTAATAATCAACGAACGATGGATAAAGAAGGAATAACCTCGAGTGCCTGTATCTGATGGCGTGAAGTGTCCTGCCGAGGTCGTATGGCCGGGCTCGCACTCGTGCTCCTTGCTCGGATCTGAGAAAGTGTAGGAGTAGAGGACGAGTCGATTGCGCCATCGGCAATCCAGTACCGTCCTTTCTTCTTACCTCCTCCGACCCTCATGACGATCTCTGTGTCAAGATCCTCTGTGGTGGGATCATATTCTGGGCCATGAACCTCTCTTGCCATCGATGTGTAGTCACTGGGGCGGGAGTGGATGCTCGCATTGCTGTATGCCTCGGGCCCGTCCTCCGGGTTGTAGCTAACGTCGGAGGTCGCCTTTCCCTTGTGGGACAGAGCAAATGCCGTGAAGAGATTGCAAGGCTGGCCACCATGTGACGATGACTGCGAGAAAAGCAACAAGATGATTAGAAAGCATGCATAATTGAGTGTTAGATGAAATAAATGTGCGTACCCATGCTTCAGCGTATCCGCTGAGGTTGCGGCTGCCTTGATGGTGTGCTACACCTGGCATCATCAAACGTCACTCCCGGCAAGCAACGTGATTCTCCTCCCACTCCTCGGAGCACCACTTCTGCACTATGTGTCGCCAGCAATCGGGATACGAGATGCACCAATTAGGAGTCACCTAGAAGACACCAAGTACATGCATGACGTATTAGAAGATGAAATTAAGCCATCCTTATGTAGAAAAAGAATCAAGCCACAGTGTTTGTTCTTTACCTGTATGTACTGCTCCGGAGTCAAATAAATTGTTCTTGCTTCTTCTTTGGTGACCTTCTGTCCAAGGACGGTGGCGTGGTAATTTCTGACGGCTTGGATACGCGCCTCGTAGTGCATCTCCCAGACCAGTTTCTTGCAGCAATTGGTGATGACCACATCTGCCTCGCCCTCTTTACCAGTCTCGCATCGGAAGAAATCCTACATATACAAACACAATGGAGACAATTCATTTATGGTATAAAATTGTGCAATTAATATGCAATTTATCGAGCACTTACCCACAGCTCCCCCTTCACCCGCTCCGCCTTGTTGCTGAATACCCTGCCCTCCCGATCTTCAGCATCGGGGGCCGCGGCATAGTGCTCAAACGTATAGGCCGGCTCCCACACTCCGCCGTACTCAACCATGCCAGGAAAGTGTTGCCTGCATAGAATACCGATGATGCCATTGACGGTGCGCTTGTGAGAAGCTCCAGGCTGCACAATCTTCCAACCCCTGCACAAGTGATTAAGAAAAATCATTACTTTCTATTCCAAATTTGAACATATTACATGTACAAGCGGTGAAAACATTTAAAGTTACTTGTTCTTATCGGGAGTAATCAGCGGGCGCCTGTCACGAGGTATCGGTCGGTGAGGGAGACTCGAGGGACCTCGCAAGTAGACTCTCGACGCACCAGAGGCTGCGGAACCAGAGCCCGTGGAACCAGAGGCGGTGTGCTGCAAATCCTCGTCCTTCTCCTGCGAGTCCTCGTCCCTCTCCTGCACCTCCTCGTCCCTCTCCTGCACCTCCTCATCCCTCTCCGACCCCTCATCCTGCGTAGGCAACTATGCCACCTCCTCCGTGTCGTCCTGCGAGGGCCCCTGTGAGCTCCCCCTCCCCCTCCCCCTCCCCTCCCCTCCTCCCCCTCCTCCCCCTCCCCCTCCGTGACGACCCCTCTGCTACATCGGACGGTGCAAGGGCAGTCCTCGCCCTGGAGTAAAGGGACCGTACGTTCCTCAAGTAACCACCGCCCACCATCTTTGTTCAATCACCTGAAATTAAGAAGAGTAAATCAATGAGTACAGATAAACTTGCCATACTTAGAAAGAGATGCAAAATAAATAAAATATAATTATGTAATAATATAGTATTACATTGATTAAAAGTAATCTTCATCATCAGGATTAGCTGGATCATAAGTCTCGTCATCACTATCAACCATATCATAGTCCGCATTATCCGAAGCATAACTATCGTCATTGACATTGCCTAAATGTAATGCTTCTAGCATTTGTAAGTCTTTTGCATTTTGCACCTCATCCTCCTCTTCCTCATCATCAATAACCATTTCAACTTCCGTTCCAATCGCTTCGGTTAAGTCTATCTCAAATCGCCCTTCTAGCCCGTCTTCTTGAAAGAACTCTCCATCGTATGTGTTTGGGTCTAAGTTGTAATCCTCATCGATTGGGACAGGTACTTTGCCATGCGGTGATACCTTGTGCACAACATACCAACCCTTAAGATGCTCCTTGGTTTGGCACGCATATGGGAGATAATAAACTTGTATGGCTTGTTGGGCCACAATATAGACATCATCTCTTGGTAAGATGGAATCCTGTCGGACCTCCACTAGCCAAGATTAGAATATGTCCATCTCGTTACCTCTGGATCAAACCAATGGCATTTGAATATGACGGGATTGAGAGGTTTGGAACCACGAAAACTGAGTTCGTATATTTCTTCAATTCTTCCATAATACTCGACATTATCAAGGCCGAGAGTAAATACTCCAGAATTTGTGGTCTTTCGATTGGGTCGACTTGCCTCATGGCTTCTCGTCCAAAAATGATATCCATTAACGTCATAACCAGAATATGACCTGACCCTATAGTCAAAGCCATCTGCAACCTGTCTCAACTCGGCACTCATCCTATGACCCTGCATGTTCAAGCACGATAGATCGTTATATTATTTGCACGTAACAACTACGATTGACAAACGAAGTACGAGCTACATTGGACGGTACCTGCTGTTTGAACCAAGCAATGAAAGTGGGCGATCCATTCCCCGCGCCCTGTCTAATAAGGGTGTCACATTCCTGCTCGGTAGGATCCCTTGATTGACGCCAGAACTCACGAAGAAATCGCTTCATGTACGGCACCACCTCTTCAAGGTTGGTCAACACATATAGCATGATCTGAAGCCATTCTTGAGGGCTCAATGTCTTATTGCTCGAACCACTTGCACTTCCGAGTTGCCCTTGCAACAGGCTGAGGTTTGATTCATTTTCGCTAGCATTGTAACGAGGGGAGGATTATGCACGCTAGGGAGGTTGTCACCTACAGGACAGCAAGTACATGCATGACATATTAGAAGATGTAATTAAGCCATCCTAATGTACAAAACGACTAAAGCCACGATGTTCTATTCTTACCATAGTATGTTGTTGTGAAGTTGGACACCTCTTCATGAATGTATGCCTCTGCAATGGAAGCCTCAATTTTGCTTTTATTTCCACATTTCTTTCGAAGCACCTTTAGACATCTCTCGATTGGATAGCACCAACGACCCTGCATGGGCCCCCCCATTCGTGCCTCATACGGGAGGTGCAAAATCATATGCTCCATCGGATTGAAAAAGCCGGGGGGAAGGATCTTCTCCAACTTACAAAGCAACACCGGTGCCATTCTTTCTAAGTCTGCAACCACGGTCCGAGATAACTCCTTGGCACAAAGCTGGCGGAAGAAATAGCTCAACTCTGCAAATACTAGCCAGACATGCTCAGGGAAATAGCCTCGAACCATCGCCGGAAGAAGCCGCTCAATCCATATGTGGTAGTCATGACTCTTCATCCCTAAGACTCGCATAGATGAAAAGTTGACCCCCCTACTCAGATTAGCTGCATACCCATCAGGGAACATCAACTTCTTAATCCACTCTAGTACTTCCCTCCTCTGGGGCTTGGTCAAGACGAAATCGGCCTTAGGCCTTCTCCATGTCTTTCCGCGACAAGGAGGCTTCATCTCTAGGTTCGGTCTATCACATAATATTGCCAGATCAACTCTAGCCTTAACGTTGTCCTTTGTCTTGCCGGGAATATCCATGATTGTTGACCAAAGTGCCTCAGCGATATTCTTTTCGGTGTGCATGACATCAATGTTGTGTGGAAGGATCAGGTCATCATAGTAGGGGAGCCGAGTCAAGCCTGACTTATGAGTCCACATATGTTGTTCGCTATATCCCACAAAGCCACCTGCTGGATTGACCACGAGACCATCTATTTCCTGACGAATTGCGGCACCAGTCTTCATTGGAGGTGCAAGGCTTGTCACTGCGACACCTTTCGTAAAGTTCTTGATGTCTCGTCTGAATGGATGGTCAAGAGGGAGGAATTGCCGATGTTTGTCGAAAGCAACATACTTGCCACCTTTCTGCAACCAAATGAACCTAAGACCTTCCTTACATACAGGACATGGGAACTTCCCGTGAACACACCATGCGCATAATACCCCATAAGCCAGCAAGTCATGCATGGAGTATTGGTACCAAACATGCATTATGAAGTTTTGCTTTGTAGCCCGATCGTATGTCCATACCCCATCCTCCCAAGCATGGATCAAATCATCAATGAGAGGCTCCATGAACACACCCATATTATTCCCCGGGTGTCCAGGAATAATCAACGACAAGATTATGTTCTGCCGTTGAAAGCATACGCCCGGGGGAAGATTGAGGGGGATAACGAATACAGGCCAGCATGTGTATGTGGCAGCCGATATTCCATAAGGATTGAACCCATCTGTTGCCAGCGCAACACGTACATTACGAGCATCTCTGGCTTTCTCATGATGAATGCTGTTAAAGTGTTTCCATGCTTCACCATCAGATGCATGTACCATCTTGTCAGGATTGTATCGTTTGCCATTTTTGTGCCAAGTCATTTGTTTCGCGTAGTCCTCAGTCATGTATAGCCTCTGGATCCTCGGTATGAACGGAAGGTACCGTAGGACTGTCACGGGAATGTTAAGCTGCCTCTTTGGGCCATCACCATCACAGTCTACCTCCATGAACCTTGAGAATTTACACTTTGGACAGTACTTTGCTTCCGTGTATTCTTTCCTAAACAGGACGCACCCATTCCTACAAGCATGTATCTGCTCATACGGCATCTTGAGTGCACGAAGCAGTTTCCGTGCCTCATACATGCTCTTTGGCAGAATGTGACCCTTCGGAAGCAGGCTGCCAATAACTGTCAATAAAGCATCAAAGGCGCCTCGACTCAGACTGTACTGCGACTTTAACGCCATTATGCGTCCAATGGCATCAAGCTGAGAAACCGTCGTATGTCCATGAAGGGGTTTATGTGACACGGCAAGCATGTCGTAGAACGCCTTTGCGGTTGACTCTGGCTCCTCCTCTGTTTGTCCCTTTGCGAACCGTGCCTCCCCATAGTCATCCAACATGTCCGCTACACCGGCATTAGCATCATAATCCTCGACACGTGGTCTCACCACATCCTCTCTCATACGATTGGCTTCACCGTGGTAGATCCACCGGGTATAATCTGCCGTAAATCCATTCTTGCAAAGATGTTCCCCCATATTCTTCTTATTCTGTCTTTTCCTGTTTGCACACTTGCTGCATGGGCAGAGAATCATATTCGCTCCTTTAGCAGCTTCGCCAAACGCCATTTCCAAGAAAGCATCGGTCTTCCTGATCCATTCACTAGTCATCCCAACCTGACTTGGGCGGCCAGTGTACATCCACGCACGGTCTTCCATCCTCTAACATATACAGCGGAGACAGAGTAATATCAATTGCCCTACGTATATGCACGAGAGCGAGGAATATGGCATGTTATATCAACACAGCAGAATGATCTATAACAACTCCTAAAGATACATGGTGTATTTTTTAAAGAAACGTGCATCAGCTGGTGGAACATGATCGGATGCAGTACCTGCGGCGGCCGGGGCGCGGCGGGGGCACGGCCGAGGGCGCGGGCCGGGGCAGTACCTGCAATGGAAGCCTCAATTTTGATTTAATATTCCTAGGTGACTTAATAATATATGTTACATATGTTACATCAAAGGAGGCACACTCACACACACACAAACCAAAACAGAGATCACAAATTAATAAAGAGGCTCTTTGCCGAGTGAGGTGACAGTACAGTTGTTCACACCCCAGGCAGCTCTTTATTTCAAACAGAAAACAAAGAAAAAAGGTGCCATCTTTCAGATGAGAAGAAACAAATAAAGGAATTATTATGGTGTATGGTGTGTAACCAAACAAGCAAGATTGCCATCATCTCATCTCAGGAAGCCATGCATGAAGGCTGTCATGTGGTGTTATTATATGATGCGTGTGCTTTGCTACGAGTAAAAAATTGTTCTACAACTCTAGCAGCTGGTTCTGGTGCCATTGTAGGCAGCTCGGACTGTGTTAAGCCTTCAGCTTGCCACAGCCCTGCCAAGCTCAGCCCCGGCCATACCTGCACTACTATACCTCCACTACTATGCCCGCCCTACATCGTGGGTTGGCCACTGCTGCACCTGGCTTGCCCCGGACCCTTGGTCCTGCCGGCACGCCAGTCTTGCATCATAATCAGGGGGCATCACTTGACGGCATCATAATAAGATCAACAGAATTTTTGTGGGAGGAGGAAGCGGAGCCACATAAAGGAATCTCCGGAATAAAAGGTTGGAACAATATTATGATGTGCAGGAAGTTGAAATGCACGTTACATCTTCGTAAGCATAATTTACTAGAGCAAGAAAATTAGTAGTGTGTGATGGCATGCTCGGCAGGGCCCTGAGAAAGAGAGAGTTTGGCACTTCACAGTTGTTGAGGTGATCTTTTTTCATGGTTTTGTTGCTACAAAGTTTTTAGGGAGGTTGGATTGGAGAAAGGGTGACAGAGCTACTCACTCTGCTCGGGCCGGGGCGCGGCAGGGGGCCGGGGGCGCGGCGTCGGGGCCGGGGGCGCAGCGGCGGCTCGGGCCGGGGCACGGCGGGGGGTCGGGGGCGCGGCGTCGGGGCCGGGGCGCGCCCGCGGCCGGTGGCGCGGCGGCGGCTCGGGCCGGGGCACGGCGGGGAGTCGGGGGCGCGGCGTCGGGGCCGGGGCGCGGCGGCAGCTCGGGTCGGGGCGCGCCCGCGGCCGGGGGCGCGGCGGCGGCTCGGGCCGGGCGCGGCGGGGGGCCGGGGGCGCGGCGTCGGGGCCGGTGAGCGGCGGGGGCTGGGGGCGTGGCGGCGGCGGGGGCGCAGGGGCGGCGGGGCCGGGGGCGGGGCGCGGGGCCGGTCAGCGGCGGGGGCTGGGGGCGCGGCGGCGGCGGGGGCGCAGGGCGGCGGGGCCGGGGGCGCGGGCGCGGGCGCGGGGCCGGTCAGCGGCGGGGGCTGGGGGCGCGGCGGGGGGGGGGGGGCGCAGGGGCGGCGGGGCCGGGGCGCGGGCGCGGGGGGGGGGCGGCCGAAATTGAAGATAGCGCCTGTGGGTAACGGGCGCGCGGGGAGGACGATATATTCCCTCTTTGCCGAGTGCCCCAGATCTGGGACACTCGGCAAAGCCTGGGAGGATTTGCCGAGTGTCACAGATCGGAGGCACTCGGCAAAGAGGCCGCTTTGCCGAGCGCCCCAAACAGGCCCTCGGCAAATAATTTTAATTTTTTAAAACTATTTGCCACCAAACATTTTTGCTGTGATACTTACATTAGGTGCAACAGTATGTGCAATTGTGCCCATTAATCGAAGTGTTTGCTATATTTCGTCAATTTATTTCATGTTATTGAATTTCTTGTAATTATTAAAATTTGAACTACAAGTCACACGAATAATGAAAAACAATGAATCAAAAAATAATATTCATGTTATTGAAGCATGCATTGAGACATTATCGAGAAAAAAATTAGAAATTTTAAATTTGTTGTCCACGAAACATGACGACGAACTTATTGTTCAGTTGTTTTTAAAATGTATAAAATGCAAATATGGTCCGAAAATTATGAAACTTGTCGAGATGTAATGATATCACATGGGGAACTTATGATAAAAATCTGACGAGGTTTCGTTAAAGTAAAAACATACGATACTTACAAATTAAAAGTTTTCCAAAGAGGTGTATGACTTTATATACAGACCGATTGGGTGTTAAGCATTGTAGATTGCAAACTTTCACGAAATCTTATAAAAATTTTATCACAATATCCTCACATGATAACATGACTTCTCGATAAGTTTCATAATTTTCCAACCAAATTTGCCTTTTATACAATTTAAATACGACTCGAACACAATTTAGTCGCCATATTTCGTGAATAGTAGTTCAAAAATTTCTGGTCCATTTTTCGATAACGCATCAAAGCATGCTCATTAACATAAATAACAATTTTTCATTCATTTTTTCCACTATTCGAATGACCACGCAGTTCAAATTTGAATTATTCAAGAAATTCAATAAAATAAAATAAATTGACAAAATATAGCAGACAATTTGAGAAATGAACCAAAATTACATATGTTGTTGAGGAGAATGTAGGATGACAATATAAAAAAATTAGGATAAAGTAGAGGAAAAAAATATGTACATTTTGCCGAGTGTCTTGGCCAGGCACTCGGCAAAATGTCTCTTTGCCGAGTGCCTTTGACATGACACTCGGCAAAGAATGACGCCGTTAATTACGTGGCCCTTGTTTGCCGAGTGTCCTCCTTTGCCGAGTGCCCGACACTCGGCAAAGTATGATTTGCCGAGTGTTTTTCTTTGCCGAGCCTCTGGCGCTCGGCAAAGGGTGAATTCACCGTGTGTTTTTCTTTGCCGAGTGTAGCACTCGGCAAAGAGTCTCTTTGCCGAGTGCCCGATATTTGGCACTCGGCAAAGCTTCGGACACTCGGCAAAGACCGCGTTTCCGGTAGTGGTAGTTGGTTGGATCCTGTGCCTCTTAAGGAGAGTATGTCTAGCCTTCTTATGTGTTAAAGGCAAGTATATTGCTACACGTGAGCAGTCTTATAGGTCGTCTCATGCAAATCCACATAGAATTTTTGATTAGGTGGCGCAGAGAGGGAGGAGAGAGAACAAGGTGGTTGTTTCACGAGACAACCGCCTCATAGGCTAAAATTTAGGAACATAAGACCATTTTCTCACCATTGTACGAGTTGTTATTGCCATGCAACTCATAATATTTCCTTTTCCTATGCACAAATTATGAAATTATGTATTTATTATGAAATAACTTATAAGACAACATATTGTATGTATTGTCTGTTACATCGTCTTAAGATGATGTGGCAATGCATGCGACCGCCTATTAGATTAGACCAATGTACTTGCCCTAAGTGAATGCTAAATTAGTGGAGAAGTTGTCATAGTGTGTTAATTTTGCGATTTGGCTTATGAGTACCAAATATGATATGGGCATATTAGAGTTGTTAGGAGGAATTTCTTTGTGACTGTTGCTCAAGTGAAAGAGATGCCTATGATTGAATGTTAGGGTTGCTCTATTGAGTGTGATAACTATGTGCACTGAGCAATGCGACTGTTTATTTTATTTCATCACCGGCTTCCATGTCAGAATTACATGTTGATGTGTCCCACCACTTTTTGCCACAATGGCTGGTCTCTTCAGCCTGCCTTGATGTTTTTCCTCTAATGTATTGAGGGAAAATAGGGTATCATCCTTTTTTTCCCTCTGTGAGTCTAACACTCTGACCATGGACACTTGTTTTCCGCTATTACACCTATGGATCTGTCAAAAGAAAAGGCTGGGAACTCGCGGCCAGTTTCAAAGTTTGATCATTATTAACGGTGAGTATTGTAATTGATAAAGAGTTTGACAACTAGATTGCTTGCTATTAATGAAGGTGAGGTGCCACTATATATATAGATTGAGACATTGAGGTGAGGACATGGCGTGGACCTTATGCTCCATCATGGACGGCCATCACTGATGGAGTAGGGAACTGCCGATGCATTTTTGTCATGTGCAGTCGTTCTTTTTCCACCTGTTTGGACTTTCGGATTGGACTAGCCGGCTTATATAATGCTTCGCTTTTTATAGCAGCGGGTATCCCCTCGAAAATAAAACTATAGCCTGTTTATCATGAAATTTGTAATTCTAGAAACAAAAGCCATGCAGGGGATTGGTCTGAGCGTAATGATGTGAATGATGAGGGAAGTTGCAGTCAAGTCTCACTGGTTGCAGGCCCAAATTCAAAAGGGACAGCATACTGAGTTTTTGCAGTTACTGAAGAAACCTGTGGTGCTTTTCTGATATGCCAAACGCTGTGCAAAAATGACATGACCCTTCAAATGAGTATTCGAAGATAAACATTAGTCAGGCCCGGCCTGGGGGAGGGGGGGGCGGCCGCCCCCCAGATTCCAAGAGGCCCACCCTAGATATACGTAGAGTATAGGTATCACTGTATTAGACAGTCACGTATACGAGTACCTATAAGTTTTCACGTTTCGCAGGTTTTGCAGACCGCGGGTTCCAGATTTCCGATCATTTTTCTTTTTTTTTCCGCACACGCGCCGCCGGAGCCTGGAGAACCTGCGATTACGCGCCGCCGCCGCTAGTGACCTTCCGCAACGGCCGACGGGCGACGGCAGCACGGCACGGCACGGCACGGCGGCATAGGCTCGACGGCACCACGCAAGACAACGGCTGGGCCGACGGGAGGCCAGGACGCATCACGCATGCACGCAAGACATAAGTTCATCTATTGATCTGGTTAGTTTTTTAATTCCATCACCGTCTCCCATGAATCATGATGGCATGCTGCATGCATCACCGATCAGCTGGTACATACTGATCAATCTTATCTCTTTTTTAAAAAAATTACCACATGCCGCAGCAATCAGCGAGTAGAAGTGAACTTCTATTTTTCTATTGCTTATCGGATTTTATTTACTGTGCTAGTCACTGTAGCATGTCTGAAAGAATATTTTTAAAGTTGAAGCTAGAAGAATTACCTGAGATCCAAAATATCTTAAAAAAGATTAAATAGTTTGGCAATTTTGTGCATTGAGAAAGTAATTATTAAATGGAATTGATATTGATACCATTGTCACCGACTTCGCATCTACAAATGTTAGAAAAAACTTTTAATATAATATATATAGATTCTTGATATTAATAATTATACAGCTTAAGTGTTTCTTGATACTATTTTATTCTTATATTATTATTATTATTATTATTATTAAAGAGCCTCTAGTTTAAGTTTCGCCCCGGGCCCCTGAAAACTCAGAACCGGACCTGCATTAGTGGAGCCTTTCATGAACAAAGTAATGGAGGAGACTGGGGGTTTGTCACAAGAGATCAGAGAACGGTCAGGCAACTCCTCTCCACTCCTCTCCGCTGTCATCGCGGATGAAGCGCCCCAATTGGTACCAGGCAGGTCACAAGCAACTTGCCCAGGTCGTCTTAGGTCTAGGTTGGCTCCCTAGTCGCGCCAAGGTTGCGCTGTAATCCAAAGCATTTTCCCTTTGTTGCTTTGATATGTTGGTAGCCCCACGCTCTGGGGCGACCAC